>NW_013666299.1:149324-156014 GCF_000517525.1 Limulus polyphemus
CTCATGACCCTTTCTCTTAGTGAAGCTTCTAGTGAATAAATACAGAGTAGGTCACAAGATTTCAATCTCACCTATTCTGCTACATTAATGGTATTTGTATATCACTGCTAGGGAAGCTGGTTTCAGTTTCATCATATACACATATATATTTACTCAAAATACAAATAATTATGTAGAAGTTGAGTTAGAGTTTTAATGCAACTAAAAATTCATAGATAAACTAAATGATAGAAGGAAATAATAAATGAATGATAAACACAACTATAATAATAAAAAATAGAATTTGTTATCTCTCACACTACTTAAAAATAATGTCCAATTCCATGGATCACATGATAAACACCATTGTATAAATAAACACAAAAGGATAATCAATTAAGATTAGTTACTTACAACAGACAGTGTAGAACAGGAAGCTATAGCTTAGGAACCTTGAATATTCAGAATGAGTTATCTATATGTGAAGAAGTTAGTTAAGACTGGGAATTATGTGAGCCATAAAATATACAAGGGCACCTGACCATAAACGTGAATGTATTATCAATGATTTCAGGGGTAAAGAAGAGTACTTGATGTTTGATTTGTTTCTTTGTTCTTGATCATGTGTTATTAGTTATTTCATTGGGTGAGTTCCGCATCATTTCTCAGTGTGTATATATATATAAGCTAAATCAGGGATATAGATTCTAATAATTTATATTTCTCATTTTTTTTATTAAGACCTTGTGCCTCATATAGTATCTCTGTTGCAGAAAACATTCTCTGAAGAGGCTTAACAACAAAGATATGGTGTTTACTGAAGGGATTTTCTTTCCAGAGCTTGATGATATGATGCTAATTGCATCTTTGCACCTTGTTCTACAAAAAAGAAAAAAAGGTTCCTCCTGATTTACTTCAATATCATCATCAAACATAAAATTTAATGCTGCTTTTTGGTAAAATTGGTTGTCCTGCTGTGATGAGAAGTTACCTCTTGGATGCAGCTGTACCCTAACAAGAACAGCAGCATTGTATGTTTGATACAACATGGGTTAACCAGTGATGTGGCCTCTTATAGATATGCCCACAAACTCTTATTTGTGTAATGGCACTCTAGATTGTTCTTATAGCTTTCTTAATGTCACATGTAAAGCCTCTGTCATTATCACCTGCTGCATAGTTCATTTTTCCAAGCAGTATAATAATGGTGCCAACTGTTGGCTTTTGATGGTCAAGGTAGCATCATATAAGAGCTGTGTGAGCCTTAAAAGTGCTTTAGCATTTTTTGTTTCAGTAAGGGACTGTAGACTTTGTACTCTCATGTCAGAATTGAGGAAAACAGTACCAATTGTACAAATATTTATTATTACCATGATGATCCCTCTACTGGCAAATCCATGGTCATAATTAATGAAATATTTATGGAACATACAGTTGTCTTTGTTTTCCTTATTTCTGTAATTTCAAGTATTAATTATGTTTTCACTCCATTTTGTTCTTAATCTTAGCATCTGTCACAGTTGCCAACACAGGCATTTGCTGTTCAAAGAAATGCTTACTCATGAGGTAGGTACTGTTCCATCACATTTTGACACATATTGTGAGTTTATGTTTTGGGAATTCTTGTTTCTGCTTGAATAAGTAGGCAGTGCTAGTGCTTCAATGTAAGAAACTCACAACCATTTTTGCTAACAGTTGATAGATGCTTCTAACCTCTTTAGCCAAGACTGAGCATATGAGCAAAATGTTGAAAGTCTTGGTAGCAATGCCCATACTTACTACATTGGCAGTTGTCATGGTGCTGACTGGACATCCCTGTAGAGTTGTGGTGGCCATGAGGACTTTCTTGATATGTTCACCCATTTGGCACTTTGGAAACTCTCTGCTTTGTAGGACCTGCGAGCAAAGATCAGAGCTGGAGATGATGACATGAGCTGTAATTGTAGCATATGAGCGTGTTACTCTGCTTGTCCAATCTACTTCCTCTGTGTTGCTCAACTTATTCTTCATTTCATCTGCCACAATATTGTACATGGTGGGGATTATAATTTCACTGAAAGTGGACCCAGATGAGAACTTGTATCATAGCTCACTTTAATGAACCAATTTCCAGAAGGCATTTTTGTTGTACTAAATAGCTACGTATCAGCAATCCCAAGTATTACTCTGTGGGTCTTTAAGTGGAAGTTTCCTTTTTTACAGCCAGCAAGAAAGGACTACTTGCTTTAGAAGCTGATCTGGGTGTGGCTTATATTTTATCTTTTCATACTACTGGTTGAAGTGAAAGCTACAGGAGTAACTAAAAAACAATTTATAATTTTCTATAAATTGGGTGATTTGTTTTCTTCAGTTGTCCCAGGACAATTTAATAAAGTGTAGGCTAACGGTTGCATAACTTTATTTTATTATTAATTATTTAAATATATTTATAAGTGATTTACTGTTCACACCTGGCTGAGCTATGTCAACCTGTTGATGCCTTCTCAAATAGACACCCATATTTATTGTGCCTCCACTTTATTTTACTTCAGCAAAGTAGGTTTTACTAACAAATTTTTGTTAATTTTCAATAGAAAATCCAAATTATTTCCACACATTTGACGTGTAACTTGCTGGGGCATCTTCTAATCTTTTATTTGTACTGGTTTACATAATTTTCTGTCATCAAAGCAGATTTTAAAAAATTGTTAGTTCCCTGTGCAATAGTCTCTGCACTAGTGATAAATAGCCAGGAAAAAAAGAGTTTTGTATTCACAGATTATTTTATAAAAATTGTACCTGATGTACAATTCTAGATATCACCAAGTTTTGGATGAAGCACTCTGCCATGCCACGACTATATATATACATTTATAGTTTACCCCTCATGATAAGATGTTCCTTCTACCTACTGTCCTCTGGATGTGGTTCCTGGGGGGTCAGGTGTTGTTTGGAGATGCTCCAGCTAAGTAAGTCCTCGTGTTCTGGCAGGTATCCCTCATCCTACCATGGACTGGATGAAAAATGCTCAATGCTGCCAGGTTTTGGACTGGAGATGCACCTCAGGTTTGCAGTCCCTCATCCTACTGTCTGCTGGATGTCAGTTCCCAACAGTTCTGAGATCTGGTGTTGGTTGTAGCTGGATGCAGCACATGTATTTAAACTAGTGTACGGCCAGGTATCTGCCTCCTACCATACCCTGGAAGAACCATACCCAGGTTTTGGGCTGGAGATGTCAACCCACCTCCTTCCTACCATCCGTTGGATGTTGGTTCATGGTGGATCAGGTGTTATTTGGGTTGGAAATGCATACAAGTGAAGACAGAGTTTTGTACAGAAGCTCATCTTCCCTACCAATTTCCATTTTGAGGTAAGAGATCCTCTGCCTTACTGCATTACTTTTCTACAATTCCAGATTCCACCAGGTGTTGGATGAGGTCAAACTACTACTACGGTCTGTCGCACCCGAGCCACTCGACACCCTGGGTTCCCATTAATCGGTAGTAGGTATTATGGGATTCCTTCATATTTTTCCGCCTTTACATTCCTGACATAGTCATAAAACAGCAAAGAGTATACCTGTATCAGATGTGGTGCAGTCTCCCACTGAGTTGTGATATTTTCTTTTTTGTTACCACACCTCATGGTAACAAAAGGGTGATCATTTTTTTCACCAGCCCTCCATCACTTCAGTGTGGGATTCTAGCTATTTTGTGAGAGGAGGTAAGATATCAGAAGTTAACATTTTCCTAAATTGAAAATGCATTTCCGATAGATACTTACCTCCGGTGACATGTGGCGCAGGTATTCTGACCAATCTCAAAGTGATTAATGAGTGCAACTGTGTAGGGGGCACTGGTTACGATAGAGGTTGTGTCATGCTCCTATTTATTTTATCAAAATGTCTTTATAATTATTTAGTTTTTAATTTCAGTAACTAACAAGGCTTCATTTATGAGTTATTTCAAACATAATATAATCATGCCAGGTGCATCTGAGTGGAAAACTTAAGTATGGTAGTTTTATATAATGAGTTTTGCTTGTTTACTTTATGCATCTATCAGCTAAAATTTGACTTTAAAATGTGATTTTATTCAAAATAAAATGATTTGTGAACAATGTATCTTTTATCAGTTTAGTGTTTTGAGTCATGATGTAGACATCAGTAGTCCTAATAACTAATTATCTCCAAATAAATGTTAATCTTCAGTTCAAAAATTTAAATGACTCGTGGCACATTATCTTTTCTAAGAGATGTTGCAGCCCCTATAGTTTTAGAGCCCATTATGACTCTCATAACTCCCAGTCTTAATAACTACTTTGCATGTAGCTAACTTGTTCTACGAATTCAAGGTTCGTAAGCTTTAGTTTCTTGTTCTGTATGGCCTACCACATCCTTAGGGACAGAATTACAAGGGAGGAAGAAAAAACAGAGTGAGTTGGCAAGAGACTTGACTGTGTGCCTCAGAACAATTAGTATATTTTAACTAAAGTTCTTTTCAAGTAACGATTGGAGTTCTCATGATTAATAAGAAAGTGTGTACATTATCCTGATAACTTGTAACATACACTTCAGTAACTTTCAAAATATTGTTAGAAGTTTGGCTGTTGGGCATGTGGTTTCAGCCAATACTTCTAGGATCATTGTTTGTTTATATTTGTGCCAGTGGAGGCATTATCCATTTATTAGTTAATCTTGACCTTTATGTGACAAAAGTACATGTGTGTATGAGCTTATAACTGATGAAATACTGGACCAGTTTACACCAAACATAGCATGTACCCTTATGCCCCCCTAGGAGTGACATTGGGGAATCTGTAACCCCGCCCCCTTGGGAGGCCTTTACGTTGAATGTGAATAAAATGTCAGCTAATACATATTAAATGGAAGATTGACTGCTTGTCTGTCTTCAATTTTAATGTTACTGTAACATGAGGGAAGATGTACTCAACTGTTATCTGCTTGTTCTTTGACCTTATTTTCTATATTTTACTACATTACTAAAGGCTCCACAACTAGACTGACCAAGAAGGTTACAAGAGTAGACAAATTAAAGCTAACATTGGTCATAGTGACACAAGCACAAAAAAGTTCAGTAGAGTTAAGACCAACAGAAAATGGTGGTTGTCATTACCAAACCCATGAAATTATCCTTTTTTTTTTTGAAGCCCGTAACATGATTTGTGGAATTCTTTGTATGGACATTACAACTATAAGCCTTATTACCACAAGAGATCATTTAAACTTTCCAGTAAAACTGGATAAAGTTACTCGCTTGTTTTGTGGTTGTTGCTGATATTGCACTGAATTGTCACATCTTCTCCAGATGTTCTAATAAATAAAAGTTTGCTTAGTTTTTAAATCAGCAAAGTAGTAGTAGTAGTAGCTAACATAGTAAGCCACCTTTTACACATATGTAAGTCTTTTTTTTTTATTCAAATTAAATTTTACAATCCTAGTTATTCAGTAATAGTAATATTATTCCACTTTCAGTTTTGGCTGGTTAAATTTGATGTTTTAATATAAAACATCTATATCTACTTACCTATAAACTTACCTATCTACTTACCTATAAAATATTTAAATGGATAAATTACTACCATAAACTTTCTATTCTATAGTATGATTTCATGTTTGTTGTTACACTTCTGGTACTTGTGAATGGTTTCATCATTGAAATTTATGCTTCATTGCCCCAAGTTCTGTCTATTGACTAGTCTTCAGTGAAAAGTAAAAAATGTAATTTTTATTCTGACTGGTCCTACTCATGTGACATTGTACTATGATCTGTTATTTACTGAATATTGTTGTACTCAGTCAAGTTTCTAATTATTTAAGTATGTTGTTGTAAGTGGTCATTTAATCTGACAATTTATTTATGCTTGGGGGGGGGGGGCAATTAGTCGATGAAATTTCTGTACAATGAGATCTCTGGGTATTAATGCCTATGGAGAACTAGTCAGTAATTGGAATTGTTGTGCCTCTCAGATTTCAGATGATTTATTTATGCACATGGAAAAGTATAGGGATCTTTCACTGATATCAAAAAGTCAGATGGTCTAGGGTTTATACTTTCATACTGGATGTCAAATGCTCACATTCATCCTAGATGGAAAATGACAAATTTGTCTTCTTATACCATGTTATCAGATGATGCAAGTCTCCTCAATGATGTGAATAAAGATATTATTGAGAAACTTAATAAATGTAAATTTTCAGATCCAATCTTTTGCCAAAGATGATGTTTACATCATTGTATAAAGCTTTACTAAATGTTGTACTGATATGGATTGCTAGAAAGACATGTTTGATGTTCAGTATGGCAGCATTGAATGGTAAATGACATTACGTACAAGACTTCTTTAAAGAAACTGAAATATTTGTATCAGATCTCTTTTGATTTATTTGTGCCTTTTCAGAAGCACTCGGTAACTGGAATTAATTCAACCAGGTCTCTGATGATTTGTGTGTGTGTGTAGGTAAATACTTCATGGCCCAAATTATATCCAAACCAGGACTGTGATGATTTTTGTATGTGGGAAAGTAGTCAACAGGTTGAATTAGATTATTTAAAGTGTGTGTAGGTAAATACTTCATGGCCCAAATTATATCCAAACCAGGACTGTGATGATTTATGTATGTGGGAAAGTAGTCAACAGGTTGAATTAGATTATTTAAAGTGTGTGTAGGTAAATACTTCATGGCCCAAATTATATCCAAACCAGGACTGT
>NW_013666299.1:156754-163774 GCF_000517525.1 Limulus polyphemus
GGGTGGTATTGACCATTATAACACCCCCATTACTGAAAGGGCAAGCAATTAAGCCATGCCATTTTGGGCTCTAAATATTCACAATATATAATGCTAGGATAAGTAAAAACTGGACTTTTGTCAATTTGACTCATGATCCAATATTCAAAATTATAGACTAGGTAACTTATAAACACGTCATTTCATAAGATATTTAGATAGATACTATGCATAAGTTCTTATAGTTGTAATGATCAGATGATTAAGTATAAAATGGTTATTTAATGAAATATTTAGGTAATACTGGTACAAATCGAGGAAAATTACCTATCACTATTTTAACAGGCAGTATCTACGAACCTTTGTCTATCCAACAAACTTTGTTTTCAATGCTGGAATTTTCTTCAGTAAACTTTGGTTATGAAAGGTAATAGTAGATAATACATTAGCTCAGTCAGACACAAAAGTTGGATGAAATTTTTATTTTATTTTATGAAATTTTCTGAACAGAACCTCTGACTTGCATTTAAGTACAAAGAAGTCTTATGATGTCATAAAATTGTACTGAAATAAAAACACTTTACGTTTCTTAATAGCAGGCTACTTACTTGACTATATATGCTAAACGTGAATGTTATAAAATTAATGTAATACTTTATGAGATCTATAAGTTCTGTATCGTAGTAATACATGAGCAGGTTCTTTGGATCAATACAAAGTGAGAACATTACTTATAAAACTGAAAATATGTTTCCACTTCTACGAAAAAAGGCCTTAATTATTGGAAACAATTTCAAGAATTTTGTCCACTTGTCATGGGATTGTTTCTCTCCAGTCTATACTCCAACCAAGTGATTTCACACACAAAAATAATGCCTGATGAATGGAAATTATCTACATGATTTTAATCATACAGATGAAAAACATGCCATTAAGGCAGATGGTGATAGATTTAAAGCCTACCCCCAATCTTATTCTTTTTTATCGTCTACTATTGTACTTTAGGAAGTTTTGATACCTTCCCTTTCAAAAGATGTTTGGCTGGCTGTCAATCGGCAACTTTAAAGGAAACTTGCAAATTGATTTCAGATTTGCCTAAACATCAAGGCAGACCCAGACTCTTGGGGTAAGCCTGTTAGTACTAATATTTTGTCTCTGGTTCCAGCACCTCTTTCAATGTTTTTCTCACCAGATTTGAAGGAATTAGTCAAATGTATCATCTATGCAGTATATTTAGTGAAATTACAACCAGACTTTTAACATGCACACTTCAAAGTAAGGAAATTGGCTGCCTTCTCTGGGTTGGTAGTTGTACAAGTTTTTATATTTCCTTGATGTCTGTGTACTGAAAATGTGATTCATGTAAAATTGAATATACAAACCTGTTGTTTTTGTATTCAGTACAATTACCAAATAATTCAGATACACAGAATATCTGTTATTTTACCTTCACAACACGAGTAAGCAGTTAATAAACAATACTTTCTTATGCAAACTTGTGGTAACATATCACACAAATCTGGCATGCATAAGATGTAAATACTGTGTTTTTTCTCGTACTGTACTTCATGTATTTTTAGTCAGAGACAGACTCTATAGTCACACAGAAATTTAATTATACTGGGCAGAGGCAGGCTTTCTAAGCAAGTTGCTGGAGACGTGCA
Organism: Limulus polyphemus; assembly: GCF_000517525.1. Taxonomy (NCBI): domain Eukaryota; kingdom Metazoa; phylum Arthropoda; class Merostomata; order Xiphosura; family Limulidae; genus Limulus; species Limulus polyphemus. The sequence continues at coordinate 158,398 of NW_013666299.1, forward strand.
AAAAGAAAAATTTTGTAAGTCAACTCTAGCTGGTTTAGATGGTAAAAATTAAGAAGAATTATGCTTGTAATTTCAAAAGAAAATCATAAGTTGTTAACTGCATAGCCTATTATAATTGGTCCTGATTATTACCCTTGCCTGATGTGTGTAGTACAACTCTGTTACAGAGGTTGAGCAATTTCTAAGAAACAGTTAACTTTTAATGAATGTTGGTTAAGCAGGGTTGCCAAAGAAGAAGAAAAAACTTAATTTATAGAATTGGGAACTCTGGGAATGTTAGAATTCAAACAAATTGAAATAGTTAGAGGATCTTTATAACTAGACCTACATTTCTGAGAATGAAGAGTTGTTTGGAGTATATTTAAAGTCAGTTAAAGGTAAAAATAAAAAAAGGAGAGAGAGAGAGAGAAGTACCTTTCTACTTACAATAGTTATTTTTAATCCATACCTATACCTCCAATATATAGTTGTGGTCACATTTGTCAACCATACAAAATATTTTTGTGTGTGTGAAATATTCAAAATGGATTTAACATAGATTTAAAACTTTTCACCAACATCACATCAAGGTTTTACACTGAAACAACTCTCACACAATATCCATTATCACTGCTCGAACAACTTAATTCCTTTCTAGATATTTTCAGATTTTGGCTTGCTCCGAATTCCACATATCATACACTAAAAAACTGACACAGTATAAACATGTAAGTTAAACTATCTACTATTAAAGACAAGTACATAGTTGACAAATGGAAACCGGCAAAATGCACATGCAATTTTGTTTACTGGCATGACACTAATTTCTAAAGCTTAAGAATTTTATCATTGTTAAATATTCACTTTGAACTAAAGCAATGGAAGACAATGTGCACATATTCTTATGTTCAATAAAGTTTTCCCATGTTACATGTCTCCAACAACAGAATTATTTAACCACCAATGCTTATAAAACTGAAACTTAATGTCAAATATAGTACTTAAAACTGGACATCACTTAATTACAGGTATATTTTACAAATATCACATGATGCAATTTTATTTCATGGTTTTTAGGTTTTACATCTACATTTCACAAAGACTGCAAAACCTTATATATGTGTGATATAAAACATACAGATATCAAGGTAGTTCAGACAAACACAAAAGATTTACTTCAGTTAAAAACTACAAAAAAAGAAGAGGTAGCATATACCAGAAATCTTAATGATGTACTGTACACAATTCAACTTGATTTACAAAAGTATCCGGGATATGAAGGCAAAATATTACAACCAATGCAGGTGAACCACTAAGAAACTTCATGAAACAATGACTAAAAACATCAAATACATTTATGTACATGGTATACAATGGTGATTATAATTCTTATATATAGCAGCAATGTCATTAACTCTTGAAATCCAGCTGCATTAGCACTCACATGCCCACTTTCTTTCCACAACACATGGTTCTGTTCCAAGTATCATCACCCCGTTAAGTAATTCACTATTCAGATGAAATACATGATCTTGGGAATAATTTGTCATCAGTACACTAGGGAGATGAATTGCTGTCCATCCAGATTTACTCTATCACCACCAAAATTTCAGAATGAAACACAGAGACAGGTGGGACCTCCCTCAAAAATAAATAAATGAACTGTTGTTATAATCTGTTCAATAGTTAAAAAATAGAATGTGCTATTCCATATAGTCTTGTTCAAACAAAGTATGGGTGCACAGGTTTACAGTTCTCTTACACAAACATGGTTAATTTCATTGTTCAAAAACCCCTCATTTGAGTAATAACACTGGACACCACCAAATAGGCTTTTATATGGATGAAATAACATTGTATTGTATTTATACATTAGTTTCCAAAGGTCTATGATTATTTAATTTTTTCCCAACAGACATTTAGATGGAAAAGAGAAAAAGAAAGAAAAGAAGAAGGGTCTCTTCTAGCTTCTGTAAAAATTAGCATCCATTATTGGTGCTTGGCTGCAGTTTACATTACTACTACTACTCTTGATATCCTTTGCAGAAACTTCTTACAACAGAAATTTGGATAGTGGTTAATAAACAGAGTTCTTAATGGTGGATATAGAGTATGGTCACAAAGGACCCAGAATACAGTCCGTTGTGGCTAACCTCAATAAAGTACATGTTTGTATAAACAAAAGGTGAATCAGGGGAGTGTAGTAGTTTCATTCTTCCCATATACAACTGTTAGCCTTCACTAAACACACATGTTTGTTTGTTATTAAGGAAATGTGCAACTCATTACATTTTTTTCTTCTAGTTCAATGTTTCTCTTTTGTAACCATGCAATCACTTTGCCAAGGAGAGTGGGATTTCAGAGCCCGTTGGTGTTCTAAATATTCTGCTTCTACAGAGAACATTGATATATCCCTACTTCATACTGTTACCCTTTAGCTCCACATCATTTAACTCTCTCTTACTTACTTTATTCACATGTAAAACTTTGTTCGGTTGTTTACGTAATAGACAAGTAGTATTAGAACAAACCAAATCCAAACTTGGCCATACACTGAAAATTACAAGTTAAGAAAGTACTCTTTGAGTTTATCAATAAATGAATATTTCCTTCAGAACCAAATAAAAAAAAGGTAATAGATGACATGCTTTACTTACTGGAATAATCATTACCTCTAAGACTATTCATACACTATTACACCTTTCCTAAATTTTATCTTGCACAGTGAAGACACAAGGTAAAAGGGAAGTCTATTTATTAAGTGTAACAAATAACCACTGTCTATGGTGGTACACTATTACCTTTCTCCCACAAGTGTACTATTTTAAATACTAGGTATCTGATTTTCCAGTTCCCGTTTAAAAAATATCTATATAAAAGTAATTGTTTGATTTACTGTATAGTCTAATACATATGTGTTAGAAAGTTTGATAAATCTGCAGCTCCTGTGTAACAGGTTTTCTATGAATACAGATATCACTACCATAACGTAACAGTTTCTTGTAAAAGTCCTGTTTCAAATAACTCGTCCATTATTTCACAATTACAATACAAATATCTGGAAGCTTCTTAGAATGGTAAAAGGTAAATAAATTACTTTAATACAATTGTTTCGTTATTGCCATGTCCCCTCCCTGAACTATTAAATGTTGGATATTGCTTGTTCTGAACTTTTAATTAGTATATCAGTAAATTAACCACAACTTCATTGATTAAATCAATAGAGTATCAACATGAACTAGATTTAGTGGCACATCACACTTACTCTTTAGAGTTAGTGTCTAGAGCCAGCTTTCGGAGAGTCTCGTCCATATCCTTGTTGGCTAACTCAAATGCAGTTCTTTCTTTTTCAAACTCCTTTCGCTTCTGATAGAGTTCCTGTTTTTGCTGTTCTAGTGTTTTTTTCATCTGCTCACTCCTTCGATTAAGCTATAAACACGGGATAAACTATGTACATAAATAAAGTAATTAAAATTTATATTTTTTAAATATTTTCACCCATCAGCTTTATCTATAGCAACTAACATATAAAAATGTAAATGTGACAAACAACCATTCATGTAGCTTGTTGTAAACCTTGAATCACCACCAATACTGTAGATTTTGACTTACATCTGCTTCTGAATCTTTTAGTTTGTTCATTTTTTCTTTAACTTTCATATCAAAGACTTGTTCCATCTCTCTTTCCATTCTCTTCATCTTTGTCTCATGGTCTTTCTTCTCCTCTTCCATCTGGGATAGAGGGTTCCTGTTCCAACAAATGATGGGAGATGAGGTTTTTGAAAACCTTTAAGAAGAACTGTGACATGTTTTTGGCCAACTGGAACCTTTACAATACTAATCTTACTTTTTAGAATGATATCAGGCAATTGTTAAAACTAAAACAATAATCTTCAAATTTATTACAAGAACCTACAACTGTACTTGAGTTTTAACACCTCCTGCTAATTTTTGTGTTGTACTTGATTGTTGGGACATATCCATGTGTAACATTGACAGAGAATTAACATGTTATAAGAAGTTATTTTCAAAACCAGACATTTATTTTTTACTATCAATATTTTACACTATATATCCAAACTAAAGATAAAGGCAGAAAATGCAGCAAGACTAGTAACATATTTTTCAAAACAAGATTGTAAAGAAAACGTAATAAACAGAAATCAACATGCAGTTAATTTACAGTATCAAAAACTTGGAAAACAGAGAAGATAAATATAAGCTCACAAAGGGGTGAAAAAACTTAACAGATTTAACAGCATTTAAAAAAGTTAGAAACTACACTTAACTGGACAAATGCTTCAAAGAATCTGAAAGTTAGTAAACTTTCTCTTCTTACTCAAAGCTTTTGTCTTTTAACAAAATAACAGCACATACAGGGAGATAACAAAAAAAGATAAACAAACTTACCAGAACACCATACAGGTGTTTGATATCCGTTGTTGGCAATAACTAGCAACAAGCAGTGAAGATAATCAGTACAAATAACAAAACTTGAACTTTACAATATGTTTAAACTACTTCTCGGGTACATGCCAATACCAGGACTGTTAGTATCATGCTCAAAGAAATTTGTTGACAACCAGTGAAAAGAAGCACACACAAGTAAGCAAGAAACCACTGTTTCTAATTGCAACTCAGATTTTGCTTTTTAAAGTTAATTTGGGGAAGAAAACATGAATGACAGTTATGATCTGAAAGTTATTTAGAACTTTAATAAATTTTGGTTTCACATAAATGCAATACCTTATATTTATGCATATAACATAATTGGGATTATCAAAACTTCACAAAAAAATGACAAAATGCTTTTAAAGATGTTTATTGTAATGAATATATTTAAAATATCTACATTAGTTCTGACATTTATGTAGAATACTGTCCCAGTCTCTCCCTAACCAGTTGCATCTGACATGAGGGAGATATGAAATTAAAGAAACAACTATAAGGTTAAACTTTACCATGGTCTGTTGCTTGCTTTACCTAATTCTTAAATGATACAAAAAATTTAAAACACTTGACTTAGCTACTTGATATTACAACTCTTGTTTTGTACTGTAAAAAATTTCTATTGTAATAATACAAAATCACCAGTGAGTCAGTCAGTTTTGAATATTTGATAGATATGAAGGGAAATTTATATATATATATTTATTATACATATATATTGTATAATAATTGAAATTTGACTGTATTTTACAAAATACTAGTCTACTATAACACAGTCACGATAAGTTACTTTGTACAGACCAAAAGTCAGTTTTATGTTATTTGATATGGTAACATGAGTGCACGTGAGCTGCGTCATTGTAACTTCTGTATTGTTAGTCAAGCACAGCTGAAAGATTGTTATAATAAAAATAATAAATAAATATATAATGTTATGAGATTTAAGCTT
>NW_013666299.1:164694-166020 GCF_000517525.1 Limulus polyphemus
ATTTGGACATTATAAAGATTTCACATATGAAATTTAAAAATTTTCTGATGCATAAAAGTATTTTTAACCTTAAATTGAATATTACTTTGCATGATAGACAGGCAACATGTGAAAAGAAAAAAAAAGACACAAGAAAAACATTGCTTTATAAACCTTAAGACTTAATAAAAAAAATTTATATTTTGCATATTAAAGCATTGTAATGTTTACTGATAATCTGCCAAATTTTGTTCACAATCGCTTACTAATTTAAAAGTTATAGCATGAAAGCTATAACAAGCACAAAATAGTTATCAGGTCAGTCCCAGGGTCCGAGCCCATGCTGAAAGAGTTAACTCGTGGCAGTAAAATCCATAAAGCAACTCCAAAGCTTAAGCTCATTATAGTAACCTATACTTGGGACACACACACATCATATATAACTATGTTAATAAGACTGTAATATTTGTCCAGGTGTAGCATGAACATCAAAAACTCACTTGTTGGCCACTGCCACCGGTTTACCATCAGCACCAACTCCTGCCAGTTTCATGCATCGGTAATTTTCATAGTGAACATTATTGGTTACGTCCCTCAGGTCTTGCATGTGAGTTCTACAAAAGGAACCAGCCTCATACAGCAGTGTTTGAACAAAACCTAACTTTTTGTTTACGTAGACAGAAGTATAGGATTGTATACTGCATTCATAATAATAGCAAATATCAGTCTTACATAAAAAACTATTTTCTATTACTTTATTTTTCAAGTTTAATTTCAACATCCACATAAACCTGTCCTGAAATAGTATAACATCAGTATTAATATTCTTAGATTACAATAATACACTCATGAGATGCCATTAATTGACAATTATTCTGGGTGTTGTAAACTTTATTAATAATTTATTTTCCTTTCTTATGGGCATCAAACAAATATCTGACTTTGTTCACAACTTAAAATTTATATCAATAAGGTTGCAATACAGTCGAAACCTTGAAGATTAAGGTATCTATAGAGAACAATGTCTGTGTCGAACCTACCCTAACATCATGTTTCTGATAGTCAATGTCTGTGTCAAACCTACCTTAACAACAGGTTTCTGATGGTCAATGTCTGTCAAACCTACCTTAACATGTTTCTGATGGTCAATGTCTGTGTCAAACCTACCTTAACATGTTTCTGATGGTCAATGTCTGTGTCAAACCTACCTCAACAACATGTTTCTGATAGTCAATGTCTGTGTCGAACCTACCTTAACAACATGTTTCTGATAGTCAATGTCTGTATCAAACCAACCTTAACAACATGTTTCTGATAGTCAATGTCTGTGTCAAACCTACCTTAACA
>NW_013666299.1:166929-172027 GCF_000517525.1 Limulus polyphemus
ATGTTTCTGACAGTCAATGTCTGTGCCAAACCTACCTTAACAACATATTTCTGACAGTCAATGTCTGTGCCAAACCTACCTTAACAACATGTTTCTGACAGTCAATGTCTGTGCCAAACCTACCTTAACAACATACAGACATTGACTATCAGAAACGCCAAACCTACCTTAACAACATGTTTCTGATAGTCAATTTCTGTTTGAAACCTACCTTAACAACATGTTTCTGAGGGCAAGAAAGTCACAATGCTCCATGTTTTCCACTAAAAAGAAAATGAATAAATAAATCTGTTAATCCTAACAACCCATGAGTGAGAGCAAACAAGAAAAGGTTGTGTCATTCACACTACATCTGTCATACCTGGTGTCAACAGGGCCTTTCACCTAATATCGAGCCAGCCGAGATACGAGAAACTTAGTTGTGGTGTAGGCCTATGTAATTAATTTTATTGGACAACAGCTGTTATAGTGTGAATCAGATTAAGCAAGCAAACTGTAATTATTGTTATCAGTTTTATTTATGTCATTTACAAATTAGATTTTCATGGTAAAAATTAATAACAGAATACGAGTTTTAATTTTAACACCAGTTATAAATTTATTATTAATTTTTACTATCATTCACAAAAATTGGTGAAGCACCAATCTAGTCATGTTCTGCAGTAGGTGAAGCATCAACGGGAGAAAACTACATTAGTAATTCTACGAAAAGATTAGTGAAAGTTTGTGGGTTATAGGGTATATTATAAATGAATAAAATGTAGTATAAGGGTTAATTTCTTTTGACAACTATAACTAAATATTAACTAATTCTACATTCAATTTCCAAAATAAATTTCTTACCTTTTGACCCATTTTAGCCTTGCAATATTTTAAACCAATATATCAATGTTTGAAGTTAAAATACAATGAATACGACATAAAGTATTAAATATGAAATAAAGTACACTATACACGACTTCTCAGTCTTCAAAACTAAATGTTTCTAAAACAGTAGACAAGAAAAAACACCCACCTTCTGCAACCCCCCAGGGATATCTTCGACCCCTAACTCTTTTACCGTTGCATTCTATTACCATGTTACTTCCTACTACAGCAAATGGTACTTGTTCCTAGAGACAAAGAATTAAAAACTAATCAGACTTTATACTGTAGTATCTTAAAAAACATTGACAACTTCACCTCCAAGGCTTCAAACTTTACCAAAGTATTATAAGATAAGCATTTTTTTTTAACTTTCTCTAATCACCATAAATAACCTATATCAATATAAGCATTTGAAGAACACCTAAAATGAATGCTACCAGGGTTACTGAAGAATTTCTAGAACTGTTTTAGATGACATGTGACAAATTTAAAAGTACATTGAGCCTATTGTTTCTTTTTCACTGGAACATAACTTTGGTGGTAAGAAAGTTTTAACAATGAATTTAAATAAATGCCTCATCAAGTTAGAATAGTAGGGGACTTTTTAATTACTCAATCACCATAATGTTCCGTAACTCATAAAAAGGTCACCTAAAGATGCAGTTATGTAAACCAAAAATATGTATATATATTATCCAAACGTGAGGTTTGTTTTTAAAGAACATTTCAGTTCCTACTTATATTTTTCATGAAAGAATTATCCTTGTTTTACATTTCATCAAGTATAAATTATAATCATATAAATATGCATGGATTAGCTAGAAATGTTAGTAGGGTATGTGATATTTTAATTATTTCTGAAATACCATTGTGCTACGCTGTCATGACTTCAGAGGCCTTTTATCTGAAGACAAAATTAAAAGGTCTAACTTCCTGACAAAGAAGGATCGACCAGTCTTCACAAATACTCAAGCTTTTGGACCATTTTTGACTTCTTAAAAGATTGAAGCATTGTTACAAAAGTACTTGATTAGATTACATAAACAATGAATATTCTTTAAAACACTAAAACTTTTGGTCATTTAAAATTTTTTTTAAGACTGAAGCATAGTCACAAAATTTCTTAGTCAAAACCTTATGTAATATAATTACATAACAGAAATAATAAAATTACAAATGACTGCCATAATTTATAGATTGTCAAGTTTCAAAGAAATGACTTTTAATAATTTGTGCTTCAAACTAACCTTCATGGGCTTCTGAAGTTTATTTTCTTCTTCGTCCTCACAGTCTGGAAACTCATAGATTCGGATCTTATTTTGGGCAATTTCATTAAGTACCTGAATACATCAAACATGGGTTTATACAACATAAGTTACCATAACAACTTTCTTTGTTTCTGACATAACATGTAGAAATACTAAGTAACTAGATACAAGTGTTTGAAGAGGAAAAGATTGCTTACTTTTAATCCAGTGTTAAGATTGATAGTCCAAAATAGTAAATTTATTATCACCATCAAAATTTCAAGAACACTTTGAAGATCATAATAGCTATATGACAGCTGTTTTTATTGGCTTGCTGAAAGTTAACATAGAAAACTCGTTTTTCCAATAATAGCAATATATATATATTTTAATGAAGTTTTAGACTATAACACTCACAAACCCTAAGCCTGTCTCACTACTCGCAACAAGTGACAGAAATTCATTGTATAATAAACAGGAATAATATACAATTTGTATTTATTTGACATTTTGAAAAATAAATATTTCAAATGAATTTTTTTTATAATCTATGTCTAAAATGCCATTTTTTTAATTTAAAATAATGATAATAAAATCCTAAATTCCATTCTAATTTGTAGGTGGATTTTTATAACTTACAACAGTCTTATCAACTGGATAAGTAATGAAATGTTATTAAAGAAAAAGTCTAATCGAAGTTCCTTCTAAATAAGTAAACTCCATTCAAATTCCCAACTTTATTATATGTTATTGGCACTTTAAAATAACTAAATATTAATCGTAACACACTTTCACTTGTTAAGATAAATTTTTTGTTTGTTTCAGAGACTCGCACAAACTTACACAATTGCTCTCTGTACCAGCCATCTATAATTTAGAACTTATAGACTAGAGGGAAGGTAGCTAGTCAACAGTACCTACCACCAACTCTTTTTTTAGTTACTGTAATTGACCATTACTCTTATAAGACACTTGTATATCCAAAGTACTAAGCATGATTCTGTGGCAATGGGACATGAACCATGGACCGTTGGGTTACAAGTAAAATTTATCAATCACTAGGTAAGAACTTCTTGGACTAAATCCCTAGTGATTCATCTACAAAAAGTTTAAACCTCTGACTTGAAAACTTAAAAAAGAAATTAATAAAGCAGACATGAGTGTTATTGGTTCTGTTTTACATGATTCATTCTCACTCACCCTTGTCAAAACAAAAACCTTATATTCATACAAACTCAGCAATTTCCTGTTTCAAGCACTGTAAACCAACCCAAACAGGCTCCACTCTGTGGGAACTACACTTTCTACTGACACACATTTAAAAAAGTAAAACTCAGCGTCCTAGTTTGTTAAAGATACCGAAGACAGTGAAAATCAAACATACTGTTTTCTTGTCCATAACAAGCTTTGTGGTCTCCCACTTCATGATGTCACTTTCACTAAGTGATACTGCTGCCTGTTTGTTTACAGATACAAAGTCTATGAACTAGTATACTTACTATCTTCTTAAACTGGTAACATTCTTCGGGGGTCATTGTATCAGCTTTAGCGATGAGAGGAACAACATTAACTTTTTCGTGTAATCTCTTCATGAATTCTATATCTAAAGGCTTCAAGCTATAAAAAAAATATAAAATAATAATTTTTTTTATGTTTACATGTATTTTTTAATTCTTTGTAATCCATTTTTAAACATTTTATGTTAAGTATTTAGTTGATTTAAAAAATTTAAAAGTAACTGAATCATTGTTATGTATAAATATGGTATAAACAAGTAAAACTTACCCATGCCCTGGACTGATGAAATACAGACAACAGTGAATTCGTGAGTCTGTAATACTTGTACGATGAACCCGTGACTCTGCATTCAAAAAGTCTTCATATTTAGTGTCTATGAAGTCTACAATAGGCTGCCAACTACGTAGAAAATAAAGAAATTACCAGCTTAGAAGTAGAACCTGCTCTTCTACAGTGTTACTCTTGACAGTACAGCACATACAAGAGAGTTAAACAACAGAATAGCCAGCTAAGAAACATTCCTAACTTTGCATTACTGTTTTAAATATCCCGAAACATCAATTTCTTTAAATTTTCTGTAACCCTTTTCAAATAATGTTACTTTATGCATACTTCGCCTAAGAATGTCAGATCCATCAAAATATTATTTACCTTAACATATAAACTACCTACATTTTTGACATTCAACTTTCCACCAGTCTCACTTCGAGAATTAAACTTACCATTCACTATTGTCCACTGCATCTCCAAAACCTGGTGTGTCTACTATAGTAAGAGTTAGATTTACGCCGTTCTCCCTCAAGAACACTTTGTTAGTTTCAACCTGTGATGATGGAAACAGTTTATCATCATCAAAGTACTAACATTTTACAACTGAAACAAAAAAACCCATTCACTTTTATTTCCAAACGAACCTCATCTTTTATTGTTTAAAGTGTTTACAAACTCAGAATAAAAAAATCTCGCTGCAATAGTCATAATGGCAAACTTCCAACATTCGTAACACTTCTTACGTTATAAATGTTTTATATAAAAAAAGTTCAACAGACAGTATGATTTAAAACTATAAGTTCATTATTTTCTTCCATTTATATACAAGTGCATGACACGGCTTTAATCTACCCCAACTCTTAAGAAATATTTCATACAAGTAATTTCAAGAAGAAAAAGTGGGAAATTAAGATTTAATTTTCACAGATGGCGCTGTTTGATTTCTTAACACCAGCTGCACATAGCTCCACAGAGAGGCTCAAGTAAACTTGCAAAAAACAAAGGGGGGGGGGGATAATGTTTATAACAATTTTAAAGATCTTATGTTAGAAAATGGTAATATAATTATTTTAAAGTACTGGTTCTCTCTTCGTCCTCTTTTGGTATTTATACAGAAAAATATTCATGATGTTAGAAAAACAAGTAGGTTCAAGAAGTCTTGACAGAAATGAATAAAACCCTATAATAGTGTTTTT
>NW_013666299.1:172840-173987 GCF_000517525.1 Limulus polyphemus
GACTTTTCTGTTTCTGGCCTAAAATTATCAAATGTTTTTATATCGTTCACCAGGGGCGTCCACCTGTTGACTACTTTTATATTTTTGCCTATTACAACACTTAGTATGAAGAATTGGGTGATTTCAATCACCTTCTACGTAGCATACATATACAGCTCAAGTGGGATTGTACTTTAAAATCACGATGCGATCTTGAGTTAACAGCTGTAAACAATTTTAGTTTCTTCAAGACGTGTTTAACTCCAAAAAATAAATGAGTCAAAGTTATCAAAGGTTTCAGATTTTAACCTATTTAAAAAGACGGTCATACTATCTAGGTTTAATCTCTTAATTCTAAAGTTTGCAAGATATATAAAAAAAAAGTAGTCAGATTTAATAATTTTTTGTTGGCGCGCCATCTACGTTAAATGTGTTTTGTCTCTAATAATTTTAGAATAAATAAATGCCTAAAATTAGTCTTTCCACCCTGAAAGACACCTTCTTCTTGTACATTAGCACTGGCAGTGTTAATTAATCACCATGTTTGAAATGTAATCTATATTGAGCAGCATACATTATATTAAATGAAAAATTACAGTAAGCTAAAATAAACTCACAAACACTTAAGTAGGACGCACCAATAAGGTTGTCTTTTTACCCCATGATTTGTTGTCGAGGTTATAACAGTGAACATTTAGTGCTTACCGGGATGCGAACCTTTGAATATTCGATTCGCAACCCGACACGCTGACCACTAGGCATCACCTACCCCAAATATCGAGGTGAAAGGTCGTACTTTTGGTAAAGTGGTGAACATATTTAACTTGTGAAACTATTAAACTTACCAACACATTTCTAGGAGAGTTTAAAAGGTTTAAATTTCATTGTTAGATTACTGAAATTAATTTCAAAGCATATAATGATTAAAATTTATAAGTTCTATCAACTCTTCATATATGCTTTGATGACTAAAACTAAAAGTTTTCTGTTCATGTCGACATGTTTAACTACTCATTTATGAGAATAAAATCTTCTAAAAGCTTCAACAATAACACATCCCTGCGAATTTGAACTTAATAAAAGTTGTTTTGGTTTTAATAACGGATTTTTCCTATAATTCAGCTACGCAGATTTCGAACATAATAATCATTTTTTTTTCTATCACGTA
>NW_013666299.1:174880-178677 GCF_000517525.1 Limulus polyphemus
AAACTACCTCTAGTTTCATCTACGTGTACATCCGTTTATTAAACTATCTCTCCTTTCATCTACGTGTACATCCATTTAATACACTACCTCTCCTTTCATCTATAAAACGAACTATACTTCAATAATCCTATATATTCATTCATTTTTCATCTATCAATTCACGTACTTCTCCCTATTTACAAATTTCTCATTTATTCAACCATCTTTCTGTCTAAATTGCTTTACCTGTACTGTCTTCTTAATCCTCTGGGACGGGCCTGGATACTCATTGGAGTAGATGTCAGTAAGAAACAAGGAATTTATAAGAGTAGACTTTCCCAAGCCCGATTCACCTGGAACACAAGTACAAAATCAAATTAATACAAACCGATTCACTTGGAATACAAATTAAATACTTAATTTACAGACGTTGAGTAAATTATATTAAAACGATTTTGGAGTCTCACCACATGAGTACGGTCCACGTCTATACGTTCGGTCATGCTCTATCTGACGACCGTGCATCTTAATAATAGCCCATTAGCGTAGTCTCCATTGCAAAAGGCTCTTTCAATAAGGCTGTCATGTCCAAAGCATACCATTTCTCCCTTGACATTTTTCCATAATCCATCTAGGATCCGAAGACTCCTAGTGCATCTTTCAATAGTCCTATCGCATTAGGAAACTTGGCCTGAATGAATGCTTTTATGTGGATTAGCATGAATACTCATTTCATTCTCAAACTACTTGAGATGAGACAGTTGAATGAAAGCCTTATTTTTTGGCCTTGTTTCCGTACAAGGCTGGTATTTCTGTGTTGTTCAAGGAGTCCAGAGCATTAGTCTGGTAGTAAGCAGATTCCATTTTGGCCCTTATTTTCATTCTCCTGACCCCCAACTTGCTCCTGGCGCAATATTCAGCGATGATAATAAATTCTTTCGAAAACGTTTCGCTACATTCCATGTACCACTTTTGGAATTTTTTTTCCATGCACTGGTCGGTAGAAAATGGCACGAGTCTTGTTAACATTATCAAAGTACACATGCACTTCGCCATCTACGTACCGTTCAAAGAAGTTTCTACAATTTGACTTCCTTTCCTGGATATGTCGTGGAAACAATTTATGCCACTTTTCCAGATGGAGATCCTTCTTTATTGTATTGTGCACTGTTGCCTGGGGCACATCGACAACTTTTGCCACTGACCTGTCAGTAGATTCTCATTTGTTACAAGACCTCATACTTTGCTTACCAAGGCTGGGATACGACTTGTTATAGGTCTCTTTCTTGATGGTCTTGGTTCTACAAGTTGATACATTTATTTGTTTTCCATTATCATTAAGTACATGAGATCTCGCAGCCTTGAAAATTTTAAACCTCCGACACGAACTCATCTTTATTATCCTAGTGTATTAATATTTTGCGTCGGAAAGAGCAGTTACACGCACTTCCAAAAAGCAATCAATTCTCGGTGGCATATACTACCTACGAAATGTTTCTATACATGCCGACCCACTGCGAATTTATGTCGACCGTGGTTGTCATTTGATTTACTGGTGTGCATATTCAAAATCGTTTTAACATACAGCACAGTCAGCACACTGTGGACAATCTGATTCACCTGTCAAAAATAATTACACTCTTACTTAAAATACTGTTTTTGTCAAACTTGTAAAAATTAATAAAGATACAAGTTAAGATATCACTTTATTAATTTTAAGATTACTTAGGTTTAGAAAACTAACTAATTTATCTAAGTGTTGCCGTAAACAGTTGGTATGTCTTAATAAAAGTTGGCTATTTTATTAATTTTAAGATTACTTAGGTTTAGAAAACTAACTAATTTATCTAAGTGTTGCCGTAAACAGTTGGCATGTCTTAATAAAAGTTGGGTATTTTTTACATAATAACATGGCGAGAAGTAATCCGTTCTCAAGTAACAGTAACTGAAAGTTAAAAGAAGCACTAGCTGATCGTCTAAGATAATGTAAACAGAAGTAAAACATGCCAATCGTGTATTATAAAAACAACCAAACAGGTACATTGTAAAAATGAAAACTTTACTCATCAGGCAGTTGTGTTACTGTAACGAAACCTATTTAACAGAAGAATAAAACCAAGACAACAATTAACCCCCTAAGTAACAAATGCTGTAAAACAAAGTAGCTAGGAAACTACAGAAGCGAAACCGACTCGTCATTGTGGTTGTTCACCTAACAAACTGATCTATATTCAGTTCACACCTCTTGATGATTATGTAAACATTATAAGATCCTTCCTTCATGTTCGATGATGTCAGTAACATTAACGTACGTCCTCAATAATGTAAAGTTTGTCACGTTCACACACACGTCTTCAATAATATAATACAGAAAAACATTAGTAACAATAATACATACATGTTAACAATGTAAAGTTTGTCACGTACACACACGTCTTCAATAATATAATACAGGAAAACATTAGTAACAATAATACATACACGTTATTAACAATGTAAAGTTTGTCACGTACACACACGTCTTCAATAATACAATACAGGAAAACATTAGTAACAATAATACATACATGTTAACAATGTAAAGTTTGTCACGTACACACACGTCTTCAATAATATAATACAGGAAAACATTAGTAACAATAATACATACATGTTAACAATGTAAAGTTTGTCACGTACACACACGTCTTCAATAATATAATACAGGAAAACATTAGTAACAATAATGCATACATGTTAACAATGTAAAGTTTGTCACGTACACACACACACGTCTTCAATAATGTAATACAGGAAAACAGTCATAAATACACTTTATTAACAATGTAAAGTTTGTCACGTACACACACGTCTTCAATAATGTCAAATAGGATAACGCTAGTCTCAATAATACATACATGTCTTCGATAAAATGATACAGAAATCAGTAACTCGTCGTTAATCTATTGAATAGAAGTTATGCATAAAAAGCACGTAAAACAGAGCACCTTAACGTACGTAAAGAGTTATCACTTCTGGCATAATATAACAGTGCACAAAACTAAAATAACTCAATACTAAAAACTTGGAACATTAAATATTATGCATGTGTAATACTGATTTCTTTATATACGTATGTGTGCGTGTGCAGCACAAGTATAAACCACGCCTACTGGAACATTTTTATCCCAGTTTCTGGTTATAAATCATCACGTTTCTTTAAACCGTGTTAAACAACTGTTGAAATACGATGGTAACCATCTGTTCTGATGACCTGTTAGTTAACCGAAACCGTGGTAGACCTTTGGTAAAAAGAACATTGTCGCTTGCTCTCTCGATATTAAACAAACATTCAACACAATATGGCACAATGGTCTAAGATTCTGTTTCAGCTCACAATTCGCAACAACAAAAAATCTAATACTATAAAACACAGTATGTGTATCTGTCTGTCTCTCGGTCACAATGATGTCATAGCAACTTATTCCGTAATTCATGTAGTTTGGCTGCCTGTCAATTAGAAGCGAGTAATCTACGACTGATCGAAAATTAAAGATATATTTGGACTAAAATTTGGACCTTTTTCGCAATTTGAAAACCTATCTTTGTTAAATCGTCGAATTAGGCCAGAAAGGACGTAAATATACTTTAGTAGATATTTTATACAACATATTAAAAGCTTATTTATTGATAGTGTTGCGTCAGCGAGGTCACGTGACTAGTGTCACGCCCCCTGCTTTCTGGAAATATTTGTACCTTCGTGAATTGTCGGGAGATTACTAGATATAGGGTAGTCTGGTATATATAAGAGGGCGACAACGTGACGAAAGAATAATGTG
>NW_013666299.1:179677-186133 GCF_000517525.1 Limulus polyphemus
TTTTTTTTTGTAAATTTCCTGTGTGTATATGTATCTAGATCGTATTTGTATATCATCTGAAATGAAAGGATGTGTGGCAGTGACTATTCAGGCTAATTACTGTATATTATATGGGGACAAACTCGTGCTTCGCGTATGAAGCGTATTTAAACTTTAGGCCTAATTGTAAATTTTTAGCCGTCTGTTGGAATTTGTATTGAGATATAATGGTATTGCGTTTATTTATAACCCACAGAAAGGTAAATAATTAACTTAATGTGTTTCATTGCGTGTTTGTTTATGTACCTGTCTTTCAAGTTAATGTTTACAAACGTCTTAATTTTATATTCGTATAGAACAATGCGTATTAAGCGTCGTTAATTTTTGGACTCGTATAAACGTAAAAGTATCACTGTACAATTAGCCAATAGGAATATTGGGTTTCCATGCTATCTGACACACATTGTTCTTTTAGTTACATAGATAAACTGAGTGGAACACAATAAAATTTGCGGCTTCTACTAACATTCTAAATTAGGTGAAATTCTATAAGAATTAAGAAGGTCCACTGGATAACGAACCAGTCATAATCCAGAATGAAGAATCACTTGCTACATTTGTTCCTGATACGTAACACAAAATGAAATCGTCTTTTTAAACACTTGCAAATCGAAGAACTTTTGAGTGAAAGCAAAGAAAAATGAATAACAATATGTAGACCAAACTGTAACTGCTGTATCCAAAGCCGACGAGGCCTTTCGCTCATTACAATGGCTTTTAATTACTAAGTTTAATTACTAAGCATTTTTCCCTCCATAAGAGTTCACGAGATATAAATTCAATCAATTAAGAAATAAGCTTTCCCTAACCTACATAAAACTATTTTACTTTTTACTTTGTTCAGTATATCCAAAATCTACCTTTAATTTTGAGAAACATCATGTTTAAAACCTCTGAATTATTGATAATACCTTAAGGTCTGTCCAATAATAAGTAAATAAAACATATTCGTGCTTTACTGTTTGCTTTAATTCGGTGCGTGTGTTTGTTCCTAACGCATTACAACATTACTGTGATGACGCATAATAAATCTTGATAAATGCAGCCCTCAGGGGCGTTGAGAGTCAGCTCAGGCCCCGGGGTGAGTAATATCATCGGGCTCCTCTTTCATTTTATTTATTAAACTTTGTTGGTTTTTCATAAAAGAAATTTAGGTGACAAAATTCTTCATGAATCCATGAAAAATGCAGTGGCCATTTTAGCTCATTAAGTAGTATGCATTTCTAGTGACCTTTGGAATATCCCACTTCCGAGCCCCTCAACAGATCCCGGGGCAGCTGCCCCCCGTCAGCCTTGTGAGGAACATAGAAATAAATGAAACTGCCACCACGAGTAATGCGATAAGAATCTCAGTATACAGTTGCATGTCAAATTGGATTACACAGATTTGTTCGTGTTTATGTATAGCTGCTACGTACTTATGAACCATCACAGATAGGTACTTCCACAGACACCTTTTTACACGCCACGTTGATTACGTCATCGAATGGCGTGAGCACAGGAACAGCTCAGATGTATAGGAGGATAATTAAGAGTGGGTGGGTGGGGGGTATTTGACCGAGCAAAGAGAGAGAATGTGTGCACCCATTACGACTGAGGTCTGGGGATCGCCTTAGGGGCCCTGGAAATTTTTGGGTTCTGAATTAAATTCTATGCATTTTCTAGCTCTTTCCCAATTTTGATTAATTTTTACTGGGTCAGATTTAAATGGGGGGGGGGGGGGGCTACTCTTTTGCCAAAGAATAGTGGGATTGACCGTCACATTATAACGCCAACACGGCTGAAAGGGCGAGTATGTTTGGTGGGACGGAGATTCGAAGCCGCGACCCTCAGATTGCGAGTCAAATGTCATAACCCCGAGGCCATGCCAGGGTCCTTATCTAGTGGAACTCTTCTTATAAACTTCAGTTTACTTCAAATATCCACACGCATATATTTTCTTCCAGTTATACATAATGTATGCACCTGGGTACGAAATCCGTAAAATTCCTAACTGGTCCTTCTTGCAAGAATGGCACAACTGCAAATGCGTATGTGGATATGTGTGTGTTTGTGTGTATGTCACATTAAACAAAACTCTTGTAATTTAAAACGACAGTTCTTGATTATATCACTCTTGGAATGTACATAACCTTTAAATTAATAAGATAAACACAAAACAACAATATGGCTAGGGGTTACTATTTGAATACCGACCAAAAAGTATTTCTCATTCGAGACGTTAATATTCGTCACACTTGGTCGAGATCGGTCCCGCTATTCCCATGTTCCAGGAACCTCTTTTTCATGTCACACGTTATAGGGATTTCCCATAATGTTTAAAAATAGGCCAAGGATCTCTAGAAAGTCAGAAGGTCCATTTGGGAGATTGAAATAAAAAAGATCCTTTCACCAGATGAACAAACAACTATTATTTTAGGAGAAAAGTGAGGAAATGCATGTTTGACGACAAGGAAGAATACTTAAAATTCTAATAGAATCAATCTGGTCGGTTAGATTATTGCTGTCGCTATTCTAGTCGGTCCACGGATTCTAATAGGCTCAATCTGGTCGGTTAGGTTATTGTTGTCGCTATTCTAGTCGGTCCACGGATTCTAATAGGATCAATCGGGTCGGTTAGGTTATTGTTGTTGCTATTCTAGCAGTCCACGGATTCTAATAGGATCAATCGGGTCGGTTAGGTTATTGTTGTTGCTATTCTAGCAGTCCACGGATTCTAATAGGATCAATCGGGTCGGTTAGGTTATTGTTGTTGCTATTCTAGTCGGTCCACGGATTCTAATAGGATCAATCTGGTCGGTTAGGTTATTGTTGTCGCTATTCTAGTCGGTCCACGGATTCTAATAGGATCAATCGGGTCGGTTAGGTTATTGTTGTTGCTATTCTAGTCGGTCCACGGATTCTAATAGGCTCAATCTGGTCGGTTAGATTATTGTTGTCGCTATTCTAGTCGGTCCACGGATTCTCATAGGATCAATCAGGTCGGTTAGGTTATTATTGTCGATATTCTAGTCGGTCCACGGACCTCCTAGCTGGTAAGGGCCGACTAAACGACGCGACCCTGATATATTATATATGATACATATTCGTATTGTGATTTATATAATTCTATTGTGTGAATAAAATGGTTTGTTTTATAACACAGATAGTAGTAAAGTAAACTGCTAAAGTAGAAATATATTTATTTTAAATGTCGATGTTTCACGCAACTACTTTTTATGAGGCTTGACCGGTTATGGCTACATGAGTTTTTAGCTCATGTTCTCCTCCCTCCAAGTATGGAGTCCTATCGCAGCACGTTTGTCAAATGAGCAGTCCATAATTTCTAACCCCCGAACAAAGGGAGTCAACCGGCCGGTAGCAACCTACTTCTATTTTATAACTATTATTTACTCTATTTAAATATATTATTACGTATCCGTTACCAGAGAAACGAATGATGAGTGTTTCCAAACTAACGTATGCTTGTGTAAACGTACGACTCAAGACAATAGAAACAATCCTCAATAGCCGCGGCACTTGAAATTCTTTTAGGCAGGATTAGAGTAAATTAATCTGCGAGACCTTGGGCATGGTCAAATACGTCAATCGAAAGGGTTTGAGCTCCTGAGTCGAAAATTGTTATTAGATCTCAAATCGGTCAAGAGATGACGCAGCTAAAAGTTTGTACTTCAGAAAAAAAAAGCCATTTCATAACCCGCTCATCCGTGGCTAAATATAGAAGCTTGTTTTATATATATATGACACTAGAATGAATAGTTGTGTTTAAGTTTACTGGCGATAAATGTTTTTATAAGTTACAGCTTTTACTGTAGGTTTTGAGGAGGAATTTATATATACACAAGTACAATGTTACATCCTGTATACTCGAGTGTCATCTCACCAGCGATCCATACGTCATTCTTATTTAAATTACAAAATTTTCCTCAAAGGTTACTGTAAAAGCTGTAACTTATAAAAACAGCAATGGAGTTTATTCCAATGTCAACGTTGTGCTATAATAAACATTATATCTTATTACAATCTGTATTATAAAACAACAACCAAAACAAACGTTATCATTCACACATACAAAATTATTAATTACTAAAATCAGAACTTTCCTACTGTAAAAGTTATTGTTATTATTGTATTAATTGTTAGGTTCAGTGGGGGGTTACTCACTAAACATGAACCTTTGGAATATTTCAATCCACTCTGACTAGAAGTGATGAAGCTAGTTTTATAAATCTTTAACTGTAAACTTGGAGATTTTGTAAGTGTAGTTAAGTTTCCTGTTACATTTAACTACGTTCAAACGTTATTTAACTACAAAATTTTGGTATATTAACAACCGCTCCGGATAAGCAAATACCAGTGACATTTGTAGACTCGATCAACACACACACACACACACACTTCTCTAGCCAACTTCATAAACTTTAGTTTACTTTTACATTTATAACTGTTCTTCCAGTCACACACATAACGTGTATCCGACGTTTCGACGCAAAGGTTCGGGGTCATCATCATCATAAGTCGAAACGTTGTAATTATTTGTTATTATTGTATTTTTGAATGAATCCAAAAGGTAACGTGTGTTTACTGAAGTGGAAATTAGGCCTACGATAACTAATACTTATATAGGCTGCAGTTCACTCAACGCTACTTATTTAATCGATATTGTTGGTTGTGTTGAAGTTGAGAGCAACAGACTGACCGTTACCCTGCAATACTGTATTTTGTAGGACATCTTTGGTAAGCTGTAATACGGACCTTAAGAGTCATGCGTAATTTTCATGCCATAAATAAAAAATGCAATTTCATATCATGTCGTCGTTTAAAATAAACATTATTAAACTGTCATACTCTTTAATTTAATAACAGTCGATTTAGGATCAAAGTCTTTGGAGAAAAAAAAACACACACTGAACTCTAAACTGTTTCTTTCTTCCAGTTGAAAAGCATCAATTTCATTACGTTTAACCAAAAATACACAATAACAAACTATACAACGTGTTTATCAGCACATTTTACCGGTAGTCTGTTTCATCTAGTCAGTTTCTGATGCAGGGATGTAGAAGGATTGCCCGATCTTCCCTTCTTTAGTTTGTTACTATTCTGGCATCTGTTACTATCACACCCACACATTCTTGATTCACATTATAGTCACGTATTTCACTCGCGTGACTCTCACAAACCCTTTCCCATTTCACACGCGGTGGGCAGACAAACAATAACTGCTGTTAAACTGGGACAACAATACAGGAATTACTTGTAGCTGGCCAGACAAACGTTTAACATTAGATAAAAAATGGAAATCTTTACACCCGCTGCTTTTTTTGGCAACCGCAAATCCATGAAAACAAAAAACGGCCAGGTGGTCCATTGCCAATCTGTAGTGGATTAATCAATGGTAAATATGATACAGCCCACAAGCTGTGATTGACACAACTGTCAGCGAAACAGAAATAAATGTAACAATACATGCGTATATAGTTGTTTTTAATTGTGTCTTATCGTCTGTAGTAATACTCTATAAAACAGTCCTTCAGAGGCCCACTGTTGTTTTGGATTTTATCTTAATGGCTTCAATCTTTAATCATAACTTGAGATTCTCTTGTTTAGTCAATGCTTACATAAACATTCAATGAACTAACAATGTTTCCAGCTGTAGAAAATGTAACGAAAACGGAAATATTAGCAGGAAACTTATCTTTTACCTGTACAACAAATATTAAGTTCTTAGTCATTCCCCTTCCTTTCAAAGTGTATTATAATTGCATTTATTCACATCAACAAAGGTAATGTATATTTACAACATCTAGCTGGCCCATTTTGTAATAGTATTAGAAGAAAATGATGATTTGTGTACAGGTGAGCAGTGATGGATGACCAAGCAGTCATGGTAACCAGCATTGTTTTAAGATAGGTTCCAGGAAAAGTGGAGATAAACATACCAAAGAATGTGTTTTAAAGTTTCTTATTCTAACATCTAACATACCGAGTTAAACAGAAAAGTCTTTTAACATTAAGTCAGTGTTTCCCAAACTGTGGAACACTTCCTCTGGGAGGGGGGTGTACTGGTGGCTAGGGGAGCACGGCCTTTTTGGTGAAAGAGCCCATAAATAACGAAGTAAGAAACAGAAGAGTTGGAGAGGACAATAACCCAACAAAACTATAACTTTGCCCTCAAAGCATTTTTTTTGTTCCCATATTTACTCAGTCCTTACAAGCATTTTTTTGTTCCCATATTTACTCAGTCTTTACAAGCATTTTTTTGTTCCCATATTTACTCAGTCCTTACAAGCATTTTTTTGGTTCCCATATTTACTCAGTCCTTACAAGCATTTTTTTTGTTCCCATATTTACTCAGTCCTTACAAGCATTTTTTTGTTCCCATATTTACTCAGTCCTTACAAGCATTTTTTTGTTCCC
>NW_013666299.1:186825-190584 GCF_000517525.1 Limulus polyphemus
TGTTTTGCTGCTAAAACCCCATTTAAGTATGAAATAAGCTCACCTTTGATGTTAAACCATAGCCTGGGATAATATTTAAAACCGACCACTAATACACATTTGTAGAATAACAGTTACCCCTTTGTACAGCAGCTTCTCATGAAAAAAAAGAGATTTTATGGTCTGTTCTTTCTGTTCCAAAACTACCCAAATCAGTATTTGGATATCATTTGTTGCAAACCACTGCTGTACCATAGCATGTGGCAAGAAATGATATATTATAATGCTGATAAAGATATGTTCCTTTTTTTGATATGACAATGCACTGACTATTACCAGCTGAGACAATGGGTCATATCCAAAGCTTTTTTCCAAGTTGCAGTCAAATTAAAACCCATCCATCCAAAGTACATAATAAATAACAGTTCATCAGTTCACAGTTGACGCTTTGCATTTGTGGCAGTGAAGGGTGGCTTATGGGCTGCAACACTCTTGGGAAATTCATCAGTGGATATGACAGTCTACAATCCTGAACCATCATTATAGTAGTAGATGACTGCATTAATGGAACCAATAACTATTCTTTCTCTGTGGTCATTGAACTGCTTCCCTTGACATTCATAAATTTTTCACACCAAGAGATTAATAAGCAAATTAACAATTTTCTAGAGGACAACTCTTTACAAGCTTGTTGTCCCAATACTCTGGTAATATATAGTTTAAGCCTCTATTAATGACTGATTATGATTTGGAATGTTCATACTGCCCATTTATAATTAATTTATAAAAAAAAATTGACTCACAGTTGCATCTAGTATTGAATAATAGTAATCAGTATCACTAAGTAAAACAACTACCACATTTGTGACTCTATGAATGAGTGTTACTAACTTGTTTCAATGGTATCTATCTGTGCATACGTAACTAGAATGGTGACATTTATTACTGAATAATACAAACCACACCACAGGCCGAAGAGTTACGATTAACTGCATCAATTCTTATTTTACAAAAAAGTTATACTCTTAAATTGCATTATTGGCAGAGACATTGAATGATATCAACTCGCATTACTTATTACTGCTATGCCTGCATTACTACCAAACATACTGGCTGAAAGACTTGCTCTGCTACTAAAAGAAAAAACTGATACTGAACTAAATTTAATCACGTAAATTGTGATTCCTTCCCATATAATCTTATATGCAGCTGTTGAAAAGTTAAGGAACAAATCATAACTTCTCAACAAACAATTTGTTCCTTAACCTTTGACCACTGATGTATATTAGCATATAATGATTCCTTCAATTCCCAGCTAGTCACAATATTTGAAACTTTGTATACAACACCTTCTTAATAAAATACTTTAACACCAGACAATTATGACCTCAATCTACTGTTTCAATTAAGTATCAGTAAACTTACCTACTACCATTAGGGTGAAGTTGAACCCACGTTTCACTGCCTTCCTGTAAACCTGGTTGGGGAGGTTGGCAAACCCCACGTAGCCCTCCATGTCTTTTGGATAAATCGTTTCTGTATCTCGCTCCTTTTCTTTATGTATAATATTTTCCTTTGTGGAATTCATCAGCCCAGATGAAGAGTAAGATGTATTGGTTGTGGATGTCAAGTTTATGGTGGAGTCACCTCCATCAGGACGGAAGAAAATCTCCCGTTTTGTCGACAACTAGAATTGTATCAAACCAGGCAACAAAATATTATATACATATAGTCAAATGTATGCTTAATAATGATAATAATAATTTATAAAATCAACAAGGAAAACTGTACAATAAAAACATACTTAATACTACTTTTAAATTAACAGTTCACCTGAACTTAATGTTCATGCAGTAAGGAAATACACTCTAATTATATTAACTGGTACAAAACAAAATTATATTCGGCAGCTGAATACAGTATCTGTGTATCAAAAGGAATATTTAGTAGTTTATTTGAGAAAGCATAGGGCTATCAATATATTAATTAACTAAACTTAACTTAATTAGTGGAATAACATTTCTCCTGGGACTAACATCAATATTACAGCCACAGACTATACAGTATAGAAGATAGAACAATCCATAAAGAAGATAGTAAATTACTAAATATGTATTAAAACTGGACAAGCAGTTAAGGAGAGAGAAGTTCCTAAATAAAGTGAAGGATTTAAAAACAAAACTTTTTATGAAAATGGAAAATTCAGAACAGTATTACATTTATATTAGAATAAAAATTAAATAAACATAATTCCATTGAAATACAATAAACTAGGGCCACAATAATGCAATAGTTTTCTTTTCTGAAAAAAACGTTCTGGGGCTCAAAATAAACCATCAGGCTTTTCTATAAATTTTTTTATATGCCAAGGTTATTATGAAGCTATATTTCAAGGACACTCAAGTTTACTAATGTTCACCCACACTATTTTAAACAATATTCTGGTTGCTATTTTTAAAATTAAAATAAATATATCCAAGTATTACACACACACATCCTTTATCGGACAAATGTTTAGTTCGAAAAGCAAAAATAAGTATTCTAGTATATAATCCAAGAATTTATTTCCTTAGTTTGTGACAATCTGACAGGTCAATGTTATATACAATCAACTTTAAAGCTACGAATAAAACAAACATCCTTAACAAATTCCAGATAAAAATAGAAAGATAAAAAAGTATATTTTGAATAAACCTTTAATAAAAAAAACTAATGTCCTGAAGACAGGTTTTTTTCAGATACCACCCAGCTCCATTTGTTTCAGTTACTTTGAGGTTCTGTAAACAAACCTGCTAGCATCACATGAGTAACTATAGTATGCTGTAAAACTTTTATTTTTTTAAATTAATAATATACAAGAGTATAGTCCTATCATCATGATTAGCTAAAACAGCAAACAGAAGAGACAAAGACACGCATATTTAATTAGACATTCGAAGTGGAATCAGTAGCTTTATTTCTTCCTTGAATCTGACAACTCATCCTAACTAAGGAGTCCATTACAGTCTTGGTAGATGTAAGAAGTTGAAAGGTTTAAAGTCGATAAATGGTTGCACATTCTACGGAATGAATAAGGGTTAGAAACAGTGTACTGAATTGACTAAAGAACTTTGTGTAATGTGCATTTGATAGTTGTATAGTGTTGACTAGGAACTATGTGTAATTTGTATGTGATAATTATATAGTAACGGCTCAGGAATTGTGTAAAAAGTTTGAAATTGTTGTATTGTAATGACTTAAAATATGTGTATTAATCGTCACTGTAACTAAGATACTGTAAAATTATGTAAATAATAAGCAAACTGCTGTTACGATATTTGAGCAGGCAATACAAAGTCCACTAGTTAGTTTATGGGTCAATAAAGCAATTCAAGTTTATTTTTGTCATCAAATTACAGAAAAAAAAAGATTGTCAAATTTTTCATTCTTTATTGAATAAGATAAAACCTAACATTATAAAACATAAGGAGATATGGAACAATATGCTCAATTTCACATAATTGAAAAGTTCAAGAAGTTGATACAAAAAAAAATGGACAAGGCTGAGTGAAAAAATAAATCAATATCTTTTCATGCTTTCTTTGAGTCAACTTTCATAACAAATTAGAATTAAACATAGCAGGGTATTTTCATGGTATATTATTTTACAGTTTAACTTTAAACAAAGACATCTTGTAACCTTTTGTTAAATGTTACAATTTAGCATCTTGAATAGAATTGTTTAAACATTTGTTTAACAACAAGTAAAAGCTTGGAATGGTCTATTCTTTCATTTGGGGT
>NW_013666299.1:191554-196004 GCF_000517525.1 Limulus polyphemus
AGTGACCCTGGACACTACCAGCAATGAAACTATAGACCAAACCAAGCCTTTATAGTAGTGAGGTAACGAAAATTGAAATGGTGTACTTAAGTGTTTTACACTCACAGGCTGGTGTTACATAGTGAACCTTATCCTCAAACATAACTTCAACTCAAATTACATAATCATAATTTTACCAAGTAATGGGGATGGGTATTGTACCTGCAAGCAGATAAATAGTTAAATTATGTTATTAGACACAGAGTACATAATATTTACACTTGAAACTTAATATATCATACATTTGTATGATGTCATGAAAGCAACAAATATCTGGTTTAAGTTGACCAGATTTTTTACTGGTCAGACATATCATTACCAAGGACTAATGCTTCGAATGTAGCAGAACTGACCAACAAACTGACAATGATCTTACATTCAAAATGGAAAGAGGCCCTGGAAGAGAGTTAATAACAAAATGTTATCCTACATTCAAACTGAATAGAGGCTCTAAAATTTAGTATTATATGTAGTACAAAATATTAACTTACACTTAATCTGAGTAGAAGCTATGGAAGATAGTACATATTGTTAACTGCACTAAATCTGCATGGAAACGTTTTCTAAGATAGTACATATTGTTAACTGCACTAAACCCGCATGGAAACGTTTTGTAAGATAGTACAAATTGTTAACTACACTAAACCCGCATGGAAACGTTTTGTAAGATAGTACAAATTGTTAACTGCACTAAACCCGCATGGAAACGTTTTGTAAGATAGTACAAATTGTTAACTGCACTAAACCCGCATGGAAACGTTTTGTAAGATAGTACAAATTGTTAACTGCACTAAACCCGCATGGAAACGTTTTGTAAGATAGTACAAATTGTTAACTGCACTAAACCTGTATGGAAACGTTTTATTAGATAGTGAAAATATCAACTTACACTCCGTAGACACGTTGTAAAAAAACAGTAGTGGGTATACGAAGAACAAAATATCAACTTACACTCTGACTTGGTGAGGATGCTCTAGACAGAGCGTCAGCTGTCAATATATTATGAATAGCACTGTCCGGATTATTGTCATAGATTTTATTTCTCTGTACCAAGCGCTCTACACTCGCAAAACGATATCCGTAAGAGATGGGGGTTTGCGGCTGGCGAGAAGAGGAATGGGTCAGCACAACTGCCCGCTCAGGCTCTGGGGTAAAGGGTTTATTACTGAGCGATTTGTCATTGATGTTTTCTCCCAAGCCTCGGAAAGTCTTCGGCGGAGGCACGGGTTTGGCCGGAGACGTTACAGTTGAAGCACGAAACATTGTACAATAATCAAAGAAGTTGATCTCTGTGAAGTCACCCGACTACTGGAGGAAGAACCTCAGTCACAAGCGTAACACAGAAACCTACCTCCACCCTCACACAAAGAACTGCCTCGTCGTGAACGATTACGGCCTCTACCGGCGATTCTTGCCAGGACGATGACGTAAGTAATCAATATCCGAAGAGCTGGGGGAACCGTCACGTTAATATCGTGTGGTGACAATAAACTGTAGCACAAATGAAGTAA
This sequence comes from Limulus polyphemus, assembly GCF_000517525.1. Taxonomy (NCBI): domain Eukaryota; kingdom Metazoa; phylum Arthropoda; class Merostomata; order Xiphosura; family Limulidae; genus Limulus; species Limulus polyphemus. The sequence goes on from NW_013666299.1 coordinate 193,105, forward strand.
ACTCGTTAATGTAGAGAAAATTTTCTCCGTTTCTTTCCTTCATGTCAGCCGAGTGCGATGTAAAGTGTTATCTTTATTATCTTACACGGCCTACAGTTCTGTCAGTTTTGTATATACTATTTGTAAAATACATGTCTATAAAAATAGTTTAATATTTGAAGCTTAACTACATCAGCAATGATACTCAACTGACATAAATTTGAAACACCAAAACCTGAAGCAAATGTTTGTCTGGGTAAAATAATAATAATGGAGCTAATTTTGTTCTCCGCAGAAGCGTGGATGTCTAGCGACAAGTAATCAGTAATATTGTTAGCTTAGTATGTGAATTTAGGGCTAACTTAAAATTAGCCGAACCTTATAAAATATTAATAAGATTACCGTCGGAAATATCGGAAACAGTGACGGAACCCAAATGGCGAATCAGTTCACTTTACTAATTTATAAGTTAATTGTTTTATGGTATTCCATATCGCTAATTAGCTCAATATATTAAATGAGCTAAATTACTTACTGGGTTAATTTGGGGGCTGTAAAGAAGGGTTGATCTTGACCTTTGAATGTTCGAGCCTTTGATAACAATAATTTGCATAATCTACTGGTGGCGGTGATTTAACTACTAGTCTATATTTAATTGAAAAGCCATTTATTTTATAGCTAATCCGTATAACTGAAATAAAACATTCACTAATTGTTTAAGAATATGTTATACAAAGTAGTAACAAAGTATTCATATTTTAAACAAAAATAAAAAATGCACGTTGTCTAGGTACACATCTCACGCTGCGTGTGATACTCGTAGCTATATACATTAAACTTGCACTGCACAAAGCACCCTCCTGCGGCCAATTAAAATTACTGCAGCTGACTTTGTAAAAAAAATCTTTATTTAACAATTAATGTTCTACACAGATTAACAGTCGTGGCATTTTTAACATAAAACTATAGAGAATTTAAACAGACTAATATCAACAATTCGATTAGAAACCAAGTATGGATCTCCAGCAATAAACTAAAAGTTACAAGTGTTGTTAGCCGTTACATTTTTAACTAACGCATTGGGGAAGAAGGGTGTATTGTAACAGTGACAGATATTTAGTGTTGACGGAAACTTTATGTTCCACGAGTATTCTACAACACTTTTTTACGTTATGTAAACTAAGCATCTTACTGAAACAGTGCAGTAAATAACGCCCCGACCCCCCGTGGTCCACAATAATAGCCTGCTCCAATACATTGAAGGTGCTTTAAACGTTTTGGTAGTGTGTACGTATTAATACAAGTTTTGTTTAAGTAATAGGCATTATACAAATAAAAATATTGAATTTTCCAGGTGAGGAAAATTTAACGTGTGATTACTATTTGAAAATTGTCAAATGGTTTATTTTATCGAGGTACAAAGTTAAAAAAAAACTGACATCTTTAAATTCCACAACGAACCTTCAAATGTTTAGAACTATCTTAGAATTCCTGACTAGCGAACGAATTCGAACCTTGGAGCACAGACAGCATTAATTAACTTTAAATTTCCCCGAAGTCCGCCTGGAGGAGTCATCTGTTTTAATCACTCACACCTCTATACAGTAGTGTGTTGTCTGTCATTCAATTATTAGATACTAAAATGACGTCACATAACTTAACGTTGTAATTTGTACTGTCGTGACTGACGTAAGTAAAACGTGCGCATGCCATGAATCACGAAAAGAATTATGCACTCTGTAGACTACAACACAGCATGACATATGAACTTCAAAAGCAAGAAAATAATATCTGTTACTCTTAATTTTAGTTTTATTTACTCTTGAAACAGAACACTGTCGGGGATCCTGCACAAGTACGTCTAGTATATGTAGGTGGTAACTTGATTGCTTCAAAAGTTAATAATAAGCCGACCTATTTCTGCAATCTGTAAAAAAAAAAAAAATGTATAAATGGATCTCCTCACACTTAAAATGTAGGAAAAAAGTTAACATTTCTGGTGTATTTCTTCACTAAATCACAAGTATCTTTTTTAACTTTGCGGTTGAGACAGAACACAGAAGTCTGTGGTGAGAAAAGCCATTGATAACAGTTGCAGTTTTAACACAGCACGCTACATCCGCACGTCTATTTTCTACTCTTCCTCCCCTTATGTGGCTCTTTTTCGGAAGGGTTGAATTAATTACTTGCGCTGTGCCCTCCGTGGGTATCGAACCCCAACTCTTAGCATATACGTTCTCAAGTTTACTACTGGTATGGGGGAAAGGGTGAATGAAGTTGAAAGAGCACAGTTCTCCTTCCTTACTAAACAGTAAAAATTATTTGTATCCATCTATTTTATGTTATTTATACACGTGCTAATACAAGTGTAGCATGTGATATTTTACATCTTCTGGAGCAGTCCTACTCCGCGTTCAGCACGCAGTAGTCAATAAATTCTTGTTTCCAAGGTCTCTTTACAACACTACTAGAATATTGATTCTGTAACTGTGAGTCTGCCCCATTCCCAACAGGTTCTCTGTGATAGAAAAGCTTCCCACTTCCAACAGGTTCTCTGTAATAGAAAAGCTTCCCACTTCCAACAGGTTCTATGTAATAGAAAAGTTTCCCCATTTCCAACAGGTTCTATGTAATAGAAAAGCTTCCCACTTCCAACAGGTTCTCTGTAATAGAAAAGCTTCCCACTTCCAACAGGTTCTATGTAATAGAAAAGTTTCCCCATTTCCAACAGGTTCTATGTAATAGAAAAGTTTCCCCATTTCCAACAGGTTCTATGTAATAGAAAAGCTTCCCACTTCCAACAGGTTCTATGTAATAGAAAAGTTTTCCCATTTCCAACAGGTTCTCTGTAATAGAAAAGTTTTTCCATTTCCAACAGGTTCTCTGTGATAGAAAAGTTTTTCCATTTCCAACAGGTTCTC
>NW_013666299.1:196955-205435 GCF_000517525.1 Limulus polyphemus
TCTGTAATAGAAAAGTTTCCCCATTTCCAACAGGTTCTATGTAATAGAAAAGTTTCCCCATTTCCAAGAGGTTCTATGTAATAGAAAAGTTTCCCTACTTTCAAACAGGTTCTCTGTAATAGAAAAGTTTCCCTATTCCAAACAGGTTCTCTTTAATAGAAAATACTCCCCATTTCCAAACAGGTTCTCTGTAATAGAAAAGTTTCCCCATTTCCAAACAGGTTCTCTGTAATAGAAAAGTTTCCCCATTTCCAAACAGGTTCTCTGTAATAGAAAAGTTTCCCCATTTCCAACAGGTTCTATGTAATAGAAAAGTTTCCCTATTCCAAACAGGTTCTCTTTAATAGAAAATATTCCCCATTTCCAAACAGGTTCTCTGTAATAGAAAAGTTTCCCCATTTCCAAACAGGTTCTCTGTAATAGAAAAGTTTCTCCGTTTCCAACAGGTTCATGATAACTTTTTTTGTTAGTTACTTTATACGAATCTTTGTAAGCTTTAATTATAGATGGCACTAAACACACTAAGATGTCAAGTTCTATGCAAACATTACAGTATGCTTGATATTCTGTCCGGGATATTTCAAATAAATGGCGGTATAAACTGATCACTATTTCACAACGTACTTTTGGGTTTCTAGCTGCTACTTTACCTAACAGTCCAAAAGTTTTTGTTTTGTTTTTCAATAATTAGAGTCTTGCAATGGCGTCATCACCAGAAGAGCAGTTTAACACCTAACCCGTGAGTGTGACCAATAAACAACTCTCAGACTTTTCTTAGGGACAATCCTGAAATTAATCTCGCAAACTTTGACCACTACAAAAACCCAGTTTTTTAGCAAGTAATCATCAAACTAATTTTATACAAGAATGACCAATACAAAAACTCCAATTTTTTTATTTAATGAACAATTAAACTAACCTCACACAAGTTTGATAATTATACAGAAAAAGCTCAAAATTTTGTAGCCGACATCCATCAAGCTAACTTCACACAAATTTCATCACTGTATACGAACAAAACCCAGATTTTTCTAGTGAACTACCCCAAAACTAACCTCACAAGATTGACTACTACGAAACAACTCCCATTAAACTAACTGCTCAGCCTTATCGAAGTTGACGGCCGAAAACATCATTAACAGCAAAGAAACCCAACTAACGAAACAACGCATTCTAATCTTTATAAGTAGAAATGTAATAAAAGTAATTAGTTATACTGATGGCTAGGTTAGTTTCGCTTTAAGTACACAGCTTGCTCTGAACTTATTATTTCACATGTTCCTCAAGTCTTATGGATTCACTGACCGAACAAACCACGTGGAGACCCTTTGGTTAATACAGAACTCGAAGACTGACTTAACAGGTACAAAATGAGGTCTGGCCAGGTGAAGTTTACAGGCACACACCTGTCGTAGATTAAATTACCGAATACTTTCGAGTCTAATGGTGTTCAAGTCTCCCTCCTCCAAGGTAAAGCTCGTTTTCATCGTATGGTGTTCCACGGAAAGAAAAAAAAAAAAACTTATCGCATGACATAACTACCGAGCTTGTATTTATGTTGTTATGTTTCATTTCGGTTTGGCGAGGAATTTATCCAAGCTTCATGCATTTTCCCACGATTGATTAAAAACAACTTTCTCACACAATAAAAAATATCAGCTTTATTAGTAGCTGGGAAATTTCCGAAATACGTTCCCAGCGCGAGGCGTCTTACATCTAATTGGTGCCAGGATCATGCCGACATAAAATATCGCACCTGCAATGGCATGGTGATGGGATTTCGTTTACGTTAACAGTTTTCACTTGAAAGAAACGTTATTAATGTGTAGATTTCTGTCACTACCATACCTGTAGCACGAAATGATGTCACATTTTGTATTTTTAGCCTTCCATGTCAGGTAAATTCTTCCTACCTGTAACACGAATTGATGTCACATTTTGCATCTTTTAGCCTTCCATGTCAGGTAAATTATTCCAACCTGTAGCACGAAATGATGTCACATTTTGTATCTTTAGCCTTCCATGTCAGGTAAATTCTTCCAACCTGTAGCACGAAATGATGTCACATTTTGTATATTTAGCCTTCCATGTCAGGTAAATTATTCCTACCTGTAGCACGAAATGATGTCACATTTTGTATCTTTAGCCTTCCATGTCAGGTAAATTCTTCTAACCTGTAGCACGAAATGATGTCACATTTTGTATCTTTAGCCTTCCATGTCAGGTAAATTCTTCCTACCTAAGAATTTACCTGACATGGAAGGCTAAAGATACAAAATGTGACATCATTTCGTGTTACAAGTATGAAGAATTTACCTGACACGAAAGGCTAAAGATACAAAATGTGACATCATTTCGTGTTACAGGTAGGAATAATTTACCTGACATGGAAGGCTAAAGATACAAAATGTGACATCATTTCGTGCTACAGGTTGGAAGAATTTACCTGACATGGAAGGCTAAAGATACAAAATGTGACATCATTTCGTGTTACAGGTAGGAATAATTTACCTGACATGGAAGGCTAAAAGATACAAATGTGACATCATTTCCTGCTACAGGTATGAAGAATTTAATTGACATGTACTTACCAGGATTTTTATGAAGGACCAACTAGTAACGCAAATTGTTAACGTTTAATATAGTAACAAAAGCTTTACCCTAATCTGTATCAAAAAACACAAATCAGTTTGTTCACACACACACCAGGTTTGAGGCACGTGATTTTTCTTAAACATTAACTCACACAAACGGACACAATCTTTACGATGTTACTATGAACCAAATCCTCTATTAACACCAGACATGTTTGTGCTATGGTGAACCAATCTTCTAATAACACCAGGCATATTGTTCTATTACATCATATGTTTAACACCTGAAACTGTTAGAATCAACTATTGAACATAATCTTAGTATAATGAAGATGACCAAACAATTCTTCTTATAAAAATTCTTTTTATAAAAAAACAATTCTTCCGCTCCAAGTACCACCTGAACTTTTATAAAAAAAACAATTCTTCCGCTCCAAGTACCACCTGAACTTTTATAAAAAAACAATTCTTCCGCTCCAAGTACCACCTGAACTCTTATTAAAAAAACAATCTTCTGCTCTAAGTACCACCTGAACTCTTATAAAAAAACAATTCTTCCGCTCTATGTACCACCTGAACTCTTAATAAAAAAACAATTTATCCGCTCCAAGTACCACCTGAACTCTTATTAAAAAACAATTCTTCCGCTCCAAGTACCACCTGAACTCTTATTAAAAAAACAATTCTTCCGCTCTAAGTACCACCTGAACTCTTGTTAAAAAACAATTTTTCCGCTCCAAGTACCACCTGAATTTTTTTACAAAACCAATTTTTCTGCTCTAAGTGGCACCTGAACTTTTGTACAAAACCAATTGTTCTGCTCTAAGTGGCACCTGAACTTTTGTACAAAACTAACTGTTCTGCTCTAAGTTCCACCTGAACTTTTGTACAAAACCAATTGTTCTGTTCTAAGTGCCACCTGAACTTTTGAGGAATGGCGTCGTTGCTGAATCTGGTTCTGAATTTGATCCCATCTGACAAATATGTACATCTAAAAAGTCGACAGTGTATAGTTATTTCACAGTGTGTGTATTTCACAGTTTTCAGAAAACTGTTTCTATCATAAAACAAGTGTTACCATACTGATTTTTTTACCACCTCATAGTCATATTGATCATACAAAACTGATTTTTTAATAACTAACCAATGCCCTCTTTATAAGTACTGCAAGCACTCTATGCCAAACCAAATTGTGATTTATGACGAGGGTATTCTCCCTCCACAGTTAGAAGTGGACAATCATCAGCAACCCAGGTCATGGAAGAAAATTTAACTAGTATTGTTTTTACCCCTGTATCATTGCAACTTCCCGTCATACCCAATATTTTACTATTTTGAATATTTTATACAATATTTATAACCCAATATATTAGTTAATCCGTGGAACATATTACAACAACTTCTAATTCTCTGTGAAACATTTCCCAGTCAACGGTAAGTTTACGGACTTATGATGCTAATATCCGGGGTTCCATTTCTCGTGGTGGATAGTGTAAACAACACATGTGAAGCTTCAGACTAAGAAAAGAACAGCTTATACCACACTATGATCTACATATCAACACATATTTTTATGTTCTGTAACATTGTAATATGCTGACACCCTTAATAAACATTCATTTTTCACACATGTAAGATTAGGTAAATTAATAAAGAACACCAATCAAGTTATTTTTGCTCTAGTTACCCACTGTTCTGGGTCATTCACCTATGGTATTCTTTATGTCTTCGCATGGGAAAAAATTAGTTTAAAGTAAACATGCTATGCAAAAGTAGATAGCAATGTTTTCCACTGGCAGGCCAAGTGATACCTTGAAATATATCATCCCTCATCATAACATCATGCTCTCCTATGCTTATTCTGGCATGTAAAGTTTCAATCCTTTCACTAATAAAACTCTTACATAAGGTTAATAATAAGTTAATTAGTTCTTCATAAATTTCTTAACAAGTATTTAGAATTTTGAAAGGTAACTATTCAGTAAAGGTGCTATCTTTGCTCTTGTGTACTTTTCAATTGTGACAGAGTTTAAATGTTAGATATTGTTTTCACCGTATTTTATCATACTGTCCAGTTTATTTCCTTGGTTCAGATTCATTCGAAATCAGGAAATTCAGATTTACTCCATGATACACTTTCTGAGTGAGTTTCCTGTTATTCTGCATGACCCTGTGTTAGGACTCTGGATTTCAGAGCCGGCTTGGAGTCTGTGCAATACTACAGAATATTCCTCCTCACTAACTGTGAGCTTACTGCTGACCCATTGGGGGACTACGTGAACAGTGGATGGTAGGGTGTTATCGTCTGGCTACCCTCCCTATGATCAGTAGTTCAAAATTAGGGATAGTGTCACATAGTCTTAATAACTTTGCCATAAACACAAAATTATTTTGCAAATCACACCCAATTACTTGAAGTGGAATCAGTGAATCTGAGAATAACACACCGTTTATTACATACAATCTACTGTCCTACAACATGTCAATAGATTCTGGTCTTCCAATAAATTTGTTTCGTTCCTTTTCAACAGTTTCGGGCCACATAAAACATTCTATTCGATGATCTGTTCGAAATACTAGGTGATCCAATATATATATATATTCATATTCTGCTGAAATATTAGAATACTTTCGGGTTATCCGTTCTGTCTGTTTATAGTCAAGCACAAAGCTACACAATGGGCTATGTATGCTGTGCCCACTATTGGTATCGAAACCCGGTTTCTGGCGTTATAAGTCCGCAGGCTTACCTTTATGCCACTAAATGGGTCGGGTTATCAAACATCCAATTAAATGGGTGACCATGCAAAAACGTAAACCTAGATATTTCCCTCACCAATTGCAAAACGAAAGAAAATAATAATAAAGGCACAAATTTACGACAGTAAGTAAACAAAGAATGTCGGATTTATATGAGCTGTTACTTTACTATCAGGTCCTTCACGATGTTCCCTGCCATCTATCGAGTAATATTTGAAACTAAACTCCTTTTGTATCGCTAAGTATACGTTAACTAATTGTTCACAGTTACCAACACCCCACCTCAACTATACAATTAATACGTTAACAGAAAAAAAAACAAAAAACATTTAATTACAACAATGTTTTAATATCGTTCACAATGGTTACCCAAACCCCAAATATATACGTTCTATATATTAACGGAAGTAGTATTTCATTACAACCACGTTTCAATATTGTAATCTACCTTACACCAAGTTTCTTGAGTTAGTTCTCATTTGAAAATTTAGCCTATCAACGAAAAGCTTCTGTTCACTAATAATTTGTACTAGATTTTAAAAATATTTCGTACGGATATCCACAACCGCCATTAAAGTTGTCCTTCAAGTACACAGTACGTAGACACAGAATACCATTCACAAGTTTAGACTGATCTGCAAGAGTGTATTCGTTAATACACAACACCATTAAGTATTGGGAAGTTGGCCTAAAACATACGAATTCAGGTCAAATTACTCCATTCTGCGAACTTTAAGAAGCATCCCATATACTTCCCTATAAAGTAACTGACGTGTAGAAATTGTTTTCTTTGAAATTTATAGAAGTAAAGACATTTGATAAAATGCCATTTACTTCATGAAACTATCTTCAAAAACCAAAATTTAATAAGTAACAAGTTATCTTAGTAAAACATACAGACGCTTTGTTTCTCATGTGACAAATTTGTTATATCTATAGAAAAAGAAAACATTTTTCCAATAGCCTTGCCTCTTGAGTAACAAAAATCACCAAAGAATGATCTATGTGGATTTATATAACCGATTGTAAGAAATATCAAAACAACTTTTTTTTTCTCTCATCACAAATGTTGCAATTTACTTCCACTAGATGGCAGCAGACAGCATAAGAAAAATACTTCAGATTTGAAAATTAATATTTTTATTTATAATTAATTAATATATTACGTTTCGAACGCTGCTCATTAGCCTTCGGTTTACATGAGTGAATGGTATCTCCTACCGTTTCGACTACTACTCTGTAGCTATTTAGCAGAAACAAATGGATAACAAATAACCTCTAATAGAAACGCTTAAATCCTTGAGACAGACACTTAAAACAGTCATTCTCAGAGTTACCCTGAATACAGCAACAGATTAGGGCTAAAACGCCGAACATTGAAAACGATCAAGCAGGCTAGTAGCGATGAGAACAAACTTCAGCTTCACTAGTGAAGTAGACACTACATATATTGTGTAACTAACATCGTACTTACCAAGAATCTAACTATACACAGATATAAATAACCCAGTATTCCATTTATAATTATTTTTTCTAAAATATTCTTACTCAAACTTATCAAACATCTAGTGTAAAAATTTGACATTTAAAAACAATGATATTTTTATATACACACTAAAAAGTAAAACTTACACTCATAAGGGTATAAGTGAACCAAAAATTATGCTGTAAATGCAAATTAAAAGATTAAATGTTTTGTTGTATTCAGGCACTGATATCCGACAGGTATCCGCATTACAGCAGGCTCCGGATATGTCATGCTGAGAATAATTTTAACATACAGTAAAGGAAAACAATTAAATACAAGTGAACAAATAAAATAACATATTTATTCATAAGAATAATATTTATGTATTTACTTCACTTACTAAGCGACTCCTAACTATTCTTGAATGACAACACTGGCGGCTAGAACTAGAGAGGGATTCCTTTACGATTTCATAGGACAAGAGCACCAGGAAGAACAATAACATATCTAACTTTCAAGTCGGGAAAATAGGGTTCTATCGCGATATCCCAATATTCTTAAGATACCTAGGTCAACAATACTTTAAATAACATATGCAAGAGAAAGAACCTTCAACTTGTACCAACTTTTTCATCCCTTAGGATGAGCTTACCTCACCCGAAGGAGTAAATAGACACACAGTGTCAAATTTCTTTGCGAAAGTCATTATCATATGTAATGTTTACCAAAACAAAATAATTGGTACGTGTTTACGAGTTCTATTTGAAATAGTGTCATTAACTTAGTGCAGGCCATCAACATGAAAATTGACAAAAATACCTAAATACACCTTGCTAATGATTCATTCTAAACTTGTTAATGACGGTTGAAACTGACAGTTGTTTCAAGTGTGACAGAAGTAACAGTACTTTAGAGTTTAGAGGTGAATCCACAGCTCACAGCAGGCCAGTGAACAAAAGTGACCTCTGAGACTGAAGTTACTTTATTGTCGTTGCTTACAGTTAATGATAATATAATTGTTTCTTTAAACTACAGAATCGCCTTATGCCAATTACTTTTTAATATCATGAACTATTTAGTAGGTTGTACAGATCGTGCACCCTCTTGTCTGGATGATGTTTTGACCTACTTCCTGGCCATGGGATATCAAAGATTGCCACAGCGACAGATCGTGACCTCTGATACGATATTTGCCCTACTATTTAAACCCATCTTGGGTGTCTAATTACCAAAGTGACGACAAGTCCTTTTACACGTCATTACGTTTATGTAAACTTCAAGAACAGTAAATATTTCATAGCTTTCCTTACACGGACTTTATGCAATTACACGATTTTTAAGTTTAAAAAAATTTACATAAGTTGAAAATATGGAACCATAAAGCTATTTAAAGTACAGTAGTACTTAATAGAAGGGATCAACAAGGATTCCAAATAAATCACGCACCAAAAAAAACTACCCTATCGAATTCCTAAGCGAAATACCGACCATTCAAAGTATTCGTTACGATATATTATGCGCATATATACTAATAATACGCTAAAAGGATCGCTAACATTTCCGGTATAACAATTCAAAAATGTCTAAAACAGCAATTTTTTTTCGTCTACTACCTACCTACCTGGTCACATCAGTGGGGCTAGCGCCTAGACAGATGG
>NW_013666299.1:206499-231114 GCF_000517525.1 Limulus polyphemus
GACTGGTCTGTGCGTATCCACTTTTGATATTCCGATAACAATCCATGTATATATGGGTATAATATGAATGGTAAACATATCATGGACATACTTAAGTATCTTTTCAACCCAATGGATGGCGCTACATATCGATGGATAGACACTTTATACTTTATACAGATATAACATAAAAAGTAAACAACCAAGAGTATTAAAAAAATTATGAATTAAAAAAAAAGAAGGCACGGAACCTGCTACAAAGTGTAATGAAACAAGAATTAAAACCATGATCACAAATGTATAAAATTTAATCTCTATTCTGGCAGCTTTATACACTTATCTGTAGGCCAATGTAAGGATTACTTTTTATAAATTTGTTATTGTGGTTTTAATTCTTGTAAAGTTACAGCTATCAGGTATATGACTATACTGGAAGTTTATAGATGTTGTGTCTATTCCATGGACATATAAAAAATATATTAATATAAATAGAAAAATAAAATTACAATTTTAACGGAAAGTAGGGATCGTTGGTTATTTGTTGAATTGCTATAAGAAGTATCCAAAACAAAATAAATGCTACAATTAAAAAATACACAAACAAGTAAAGTGATACTAGTTGGATAGATTTTAAAACGATTTTCAATACCTACTTTTACGTCTACTACCTACCTGGTCACCTCAGTGGGGCTAGCGTCTAGACACATCGGACTATCGCTAAAAGATTTCTCAAACTTACTTGACGTTTTAAAATCTATCCAACTAGTATCACTTTACTTGTTTGTGTATTTATTATTGCAGCATTTATTTTGTTTTGGATACTTCTTATAGCGATTCTACGAATAACCAACAATCCCTACTTTCAATTAAAATTTTAATTTTTTCCCTATTTATATTAAAAGAGTGATAAAAATTATGATAATTCAAATTTAGTACCTTCTTACTATAATTAAAGGCCATTTATTGAACTTAACCAATTGTTCCAAGACATTCCATAGTTTTAATGATATTCCCTCCCAGAATACCTAATACTCTGCCTTTTGTAACAACTCATGTTCCACTATTTAATGATGGCTTTCTTTAAGACTACTAAATATTTTCTTTCTGTAATAAATCGATGTTTTAATGTTGATTCCAGTAGTACAAAAACTTGAAAACCTAATGCAGCAAGCTTCACTAGAAGAGTCAACTTATTCTTCGTATTTAGGAGACAATAATTGTTGATTAATTTGGGTTCTATAAATGTTAATTATATATGAATTACTGAGAATAATCTTGATCATTAAATATAACACACACACACACCCCTCCTCCTCTCACTTCTCTGGGCACACAAAGCGGAATTTACATACATCTCTCAAAGGCCCGCCTCACCAAATTCATAAAATCGGACACCCTACATGTAGTATGGCCTAATTACTTTACGCTCGACCAATTACATTACGATTTAATATAGATCACATTACTGGTAGTATACGGGTCGGAAATGACTTATTTAAAACAGGCCAATGAATTTTTTAGCACACAAACCGAGTTTACTGATTTAAGCCATTATAGTTTTTTTTATAAAATAATATAACAAAATAAATTATCTTGAAATGTGGGGTGGCTCCACGAACCCCTCAAACTCCACCTGCGTCTATCAATGCCATAACTTTTAAACATTAAACATATTGTTGTAACATGTTATATCGTTAGACAGATTCTTTTGGATTATTTGGTAAAACATATTGCCATGCCAAATTAACATATTTCTTCTGTAACGTTTGCTGTAAGCTACGTTCACTTTGACACAAATTGTAGTCCTAAGTTCACAAACAAATTCCGAGATTAATTGTAAGTCAACTTACAAATACACTGATAATGATAAAACTTTGTCGAAACGTTGTACATTTGCTGTTATGTTAATCTTATATTAAAGTTTTTCTTCATTACCCATTCAAGCCGTCTCAAAGTGGGTTCCTCGTCATCGAATTTAAATACACTTACTTATAGAATTCTATCGGACTCTCACTACATACTTCAGTGAATTTTCAGTGAGTTCACTAACGGATTACTTGCATTCATAAACAGCAGCTACTCTATTATTATATCATGGTTATCAGCTCCCTTTAGCAAACAACTTAGTTATAGCATTGAAAGTACAGCTTACGACAATATAATTCCTTCAATCTTTACAAGTTAATTTCCAGACATCTAAACTCTGGCCCATACGAAGGATTTTGAAAAGTGGGATGCGATTTTCTCAGTGGGGCCCATTACTTACACTTACTCTGGAGCCCCCATAATTTCAGTACAGAAATGAAAGGTATGCACACAAATAAACATACACACTAGATGTACTTCCGCGGGGCTCCCGAAACTGTTCTGTTTCAAGAGTAAATAAAACCAAAAATTAAGAGTAACATTTTTATTTCTAGTTTTTGAAATTCATATGTCCTGCTGTGTTATAGCCTACAGAGTGGGTAATTCTTCTCTTTATTCATTGTATGCTCACGTTTTATTTATGTGACGTCATGTCTACTGACTGACCGACAGACAAACTACCGTATAGTGGTGCGACTGGATAAGACAGATGACCCCACCAGTTCAGGACACGACGATTAAACATCAATCATAAAATGTAAACATCATACCAACTGACACAAACAATTAAAAACTGACTAATGGATAGTAAAGCAGTGTTCACGTGGACAGAAAAATCGACGTAACTTCACTAGTAACTACGATTTGTATACAGTGCTTATTTACCGTAGCGACACAGAAACCAGTAACTTATATCGATTTGTGAGAATGACCTATAATACACAATGATTAAACACACTAAAATCATTAACTATTTTTTATTACATCTATCAGGGACTCTTGTCCATTTATTTTCAGGGGCTCCTTTCAGATTAAATATCATGGGATACGAAAGGGGCCCTTTACCAAAAAACGACAATGCACGTGCCTAATTGTGGCTACAACATTAATATTATACATTTTTATGCTTACAAAACTTTTATTATTATTTTGATATTTTAAATGAGATTGTCTGGATTCGGCCACTCAGTGTATAGGGGCCCTTCTGACTGTACGCTGGGTCCACTGTGATGATAGGGTCCCTTTCCTACTACACATTAAAGGGGACCTTGATTATTATTAATATATATTAGTTTATTTTTCAGTCATCAATTATATTATGTAGTTTCTACGAACTCAAATTTTGCTGTTAGATAGCATTGGATGGTTGTTTTTCATCTAATCATAAATACTTTAATACTTAGAGGGGGCCTTCATTAGAATTAAGTAAAGTGCCCCCCTCCTTCTGTTGGCTCTGCAACGCTCATTATTATCACACTTTCTTAACATTATATTAAGAGATATGAACGGTAAGAAACTGAAATACTAAAAATGTCATTAACTAAAAGTGACACGCGAAATCGCTTTAGCAAAGTATTTGCATAAACCAAACTTCTGATCATTGCAAATCATTTTGTGTTATTAGTTTTCAAATTTCAATTTAACGATAATGTACAAAACAGACAACATCCTGTAGATATACACTGTTGAATAATAAACCTTACTGAACGATTAACTTAGTAAAGAAATGATTATCATACTGGATACGTTTATCATTACCGTGAGTAATTTTACAACGGAAATGTTTTGGTTTTTGACTGCTTAAAACAATTTTCACAGTAAGGTTTATTAACACACGTGGTAAAGTCTTAATACAGAAAGAAACAGGTACTCACTATTGTTAAGTGTCCAAGTCCACGTCAAGCGACGAAATATGGAAGGAGAAAAAAAGGAGAAAAAAATGTTAAAGAGTTCAAATCTTGATAAACACACGAATACAATGAAACTAACCACAAACTTGTTACAGTGCAATATATAATTTGAGAGTCATGCGGGAAGATTGCCTTGATTTACATATTTCATAAACTTGAAGAAGTCCAGACTAAACTGTTAGTCGCACTCTGAAACTTCCGACGTATGAAGATAATTGATTAGTCAGCACACTCAACCATCTTTCAATGCCGAAATAGGAGCTAGTGAGTTGTGCAGGGTAGATATACTTTGTTTAAAACGGGGAAATGGGGTATTCTGACGTCAGCTCAAGCTTGATGGCAGGAAGTGTTTGTTGTTGTTTCATTCACGTTCAATTAAGAAATCAGCTTCCATGTACGTGTTAGTGAGAGGTGTACAAAGTCCAGACTCCGGCCCTTTCACGAGAAGGGTCAGGCGCCTGATCTTTAGATAGGTTGAATAAATGGGCCGGTTGGAATTCGTGGCGTTACACTAACTTGCCTTTTGGTCTTGATCATAATTTTTGATAAATCCAACTGATTTAGCGGAACTATCTTATTCTAAAAGAACACAATTATACCGAAAACAAACACACATAGTCTTTTCAGTATTAAATAAAGAACAAAGTCGACAAATGTGCTTGTTATTTATTTCAGTTGACAAAGAAAATAGACTTTAGAATATAACTTTGACATGTACAAGATGACATAGAATATTACAAAGCTATATCTTTAGATGAACTTTATGTACAAGGTGACATAGAATATTATGAAGTTACATCTTTAGATGAACTTTATGTACAAGATGACATAGAATATTACAAAGTTACATCTTTAGATGAACTTTATGTACAAGATGACATAGAATATTACAAAGTTACATCTTTAGATGAACTTTATGTACAAGGTGACATAGAATATTACAAAGCTACATCTTTAGATGAACTTTATGTACAAGATGACACAGAATATTACAAAGTTACATCTTTAGATGAACTTTATGTACAAGATGACACAGAATATTACAAAGTTACATCTTTAGATGAACTTTATGTACAAGACGACATAGAATATTACAAAGTTGTCATGACCCTTTTAGAGGAGTACAGTTTAAACTCAGCTGGGGGCTAATCAGGCTTAGAGAGCAGTATTTTTTTTTTTGCAACGAGATTAGCATTTAGAAAATCGCTTGCACACAAAAGTATCCCCCCACAATTTCTTATACACAAAAAAAAAGGTAACACATCCTTTAATTGTATACATAGAAAATTACCCCCTTCCCTCACCTAAAACTTGATGCAATTAACCATTATGTACTGAAGCTTATTCATCGTAGTTACTTGTATACATACATGTGTCTAATATTAATAACACTACGCAATAATGTCCTATAGCATATTTATTCTTGGCATCTGGATGACAAGGGATACTTATATTTTAGAGATTGTTAACTTAAATTGTAAATTGTAACCTAAATCTCCAAAGCTGGTCAAGTTTCGTGAAATATTAATGGGATTACGGCCAAAAACATCGTTAACAACGATGGTACCCCACAGATGAAACAATTATAATCTTTATAAGTAGAAACTTAAGAACAGTATATCTAATCAGCCACACTGAATGTCAGGTTAATTTTTAGTTTCACTAAGTACGTAGAATTGAAGTTAAAATTAATTGAAAAAATGAATTTTCCAGGCTTAGCATTTACAGTCCCATTTCACATATTACAATCATAACTATTTATATTAGCCATTCACGTTCAAAATATAACCACATCATTAAAACAAGGCCCAAAATGTCAAACTATAGAATCAGAACTCATATTATTGATAATTCTTCACAAAGACTAAGACGTGTTGTATACAGAGAGTAATCGACAGTTTTATAAATTATTTTATTAGCAGACTGGAAGAAACAAAATGATCAGAAAACACACCACACAACAATCTATAACGAATTCTTGGATAAATACACAACTAAAATAAAATGTATTAATTGAAAAAATGCATTTTCCAGGCTTAGCATTTACAGTCCCATTTCACATATTACAATCATAATTATTTATATTAGCCATTCACGTTCAAAATATAACCACATCATTAAAACAAGGCCCAAAATGTCAAACTATAGAATCAGAACTCATATTATTGATAATTCTTCACGAAGACTAAGACGTGTTGTATACAGAGAGTAATCGACAGTTTTATAAATTATTTTATTAGCAGACTGGAAGAAACAAAATGATCAGAAAACACACCACACAACAATCTATAACGAATTCTTGGATAAATACACAACTAAAATAAACATCGTTTTACTTTTGAAAATGCAAAATTTAATAAATATCACCACAAAATTAAGGCATGGGTAATTAAAAGTATTTCAATCTCCGTATACACTAAGGATAAACTTACATTTAAGGTTATTTCATGTCAGAAAGGAGCACAAGATTTGCTTATTGGTTGAGCACAAAGCTACGCAATGGATTATCTATGCTGTGTCCACCACGGGTGTCGAAACTCGGTTTTTAGCGTTATAAGCCTTCAGATTTACCGTTGAACCCATGGGGAGGAAAGGTATGGGCTTGAGAACATAAGAAACGGCTTCTTTGTTATTAAATATAGTTACACGATGAGCTGTTTGTGCCCTTCTCACCGCAGGCATCGAAACACGAATTTTAGCGTTGTGAGATGTGTTGTGAATTACAAGCTGTATAAATTACACATAATACTTACATAAATATCAAATACCAATATGCTGCAGTGTTATTGTACTGAAAAAAAAAAGTTTGACTGTGAAAAAGATCACATGTAGAAATAAGTGGAAAAATATCAATTTTATTGTAATTTAAATCAAGTTCTTGTACTTGTTACTATAGTTCATTGGTTTTTAAATTTCAGGTAAAGATACTTGAGAGCCATCTGAATAAACCATCCATAATTTTAACCACCACACACCCCATTATCGGGCTAATCTACCAACAAATAGTGGGATTGACCATCACTTTATAATGCCCTTGTGAGTGAAAGGACGAGGATTTGAACCCTCGACCTTCAGATTACGGCTCAAGTGCCCTAACCACAAGACCAATGCAGTGATATATTAACATTTCCACATGTGGAAAACTTTGAGACTACCTTTATACACAAGTTTTCCCTGGCTAGGGTTATAATCCATTTTACAAAATTCTGCTTCAAAAATTAGTTACAAAGAAGGAGTATTCATGTATTCCTATTTTTTGTTTTCTTTCAGGATGATAGATATAACGACTGAAAACATGATACTTAAGTATATAATACTGAATATTTCATTAACTGCGAGAATATTTTATATGTTCAAGTTTTACTTACATCAATTGAAACAAAAACATGTTTAATTACTAGCGATTCCGAAATACTTTCATCCTCACTGTACGAGTTAAATGTCACACACACACACAAAATACTGTATTTTGTTGCAAACGTCCCTTTCATGTTTAAGTATTCATAACATGGAAAATAATAGTGTTTATATTTTGAGGCCCGAGACAGATTTTCTACACCCCTATTCTTCCGTGCACAAACAAGTAGCCATCCCCTAATTTGCGTGCACCTTCACCCCCCCATAGTGACCACAAGTAATCAACACCGTTGAATAAGGTCTATTTAGTTTATTTATTTACTTTCGTATATCCAACGTTTAGTTTAGTTATTTGATCACAAGAGTAAAATTTTCATCGCAATAAATTAGCGTTTCGTATCTCCTTACATCGTGTCAAGTCTTTTCTACTGGTAACATTTATAAAGCTAGTAGAGTAAACGTGAAACGTTAAGAACAATCTAGCAAATTTCCAGATAAAAGTGGTTAGTTGACTTCCAATTCGCTCGGATATCACTAAAACGAATGGTGGTAGAATAGTGTTTAAAAAAAAAAGGAAAAACTGTGCCAAAACACTCATTTTCTACGTAAAACACACAGGAAACGGATTTATTTACAGTATTGGCGGTATATTTTTTGTTCTGTTTTTGTGTATGTGGTTTATACATTATTAGAAAATCTGGAACCAAAGACATGAACCTACAAAAATATGGTTCACAAATATGCATTTGTAATCTAATGGGGCCATAGCCCCCATTAGCAATGCTATGGTTAAAAACTACATATTTTAGCTGTTTCACTGCTTTAATAGTTATTTTTAGTGTGAAATATATTCAAGACCGCATTATAAACACCTCAAATATTATAAATGTATTTCCTTATAATAAATAAGGGTAATTAAATAAATGATAGATATATAGGAATTATAAACAGAGTAAATGGTCTATTTAACATTAATATGATCCCATTCTCCCCTCTACCATTCAACAAGCTATCAGTGATCATTGCCAAACAATGTAAATATAGATGAAACTGTAAAGAGCATCCTCCTGCTCCAGCTTTATATGAAATTTGATGTTCATTTAGACCTTTGATCTGGTGACCTCACCTTAATGGTGTATCTGTTTTGTCTTTACAGATCCATTGAAACACTGACGTGTATATGAAGAAGGCTAGGTTATTCACAAAGTCTCTAATGAATTGTTGTTTGTCACACAAATAACAACCCAAGTTACTTAACATCACTTTTGAAAAGTCTGGGCTGTTTATTTCTATTATCAATAATACTAGTTCATTCCTCTTCAGTTTCCATACAGCTCCAACAGTAACATGAAATTATTTATAAAATTGTCAAGACTTTGACTTCTACGTGTTTTTGTCCTGGTAGCCGTTAGTACATTCAACACATTAACACTTGAGAACAGTTAAACTTCTTCTACTTTATCAGGCATTATGCTGGTGTGTGTCTATCAGTGCTTCGATGGCAGCCAATCACATTGTAAGCTATCGGTTCATTTTCATACAATGTTTGCACTGCAAGTAATATTCTTAATGTTTGACTATTTTTGATGTCTGTACGTTTATGGGGATGTAGGAAGTACTAATGTTTGACTATTTTTGATGTCTACGTTTATGGGGATGTAGGAAGTACTAATGTTTGACTATTTTTGATGTCTACGTTTATGGGGATGTAGGAAGTACTAATGTTTGACTATTTTTGTTGTCTGTACGTTTATAGGGATGTAGGAAGTACTAATGTTTTGACTATTTTTGTTGTCTGTACGATTATAGGGATGTAGGAAGTACTAATGTTTGACTATTTTTGATGTCTGTACGTTTATGGGGATGTAGGAAGTACTAATGTTTGCCTATTTTTGTTGTCTGTACGTTTATAGGGATGTAGGAAATACTAATGTTTGACTATTTTGATGTCCGTACGTTTATGGGGATGTAGGAAGTACTAATGTTTGACTATTTTTATTGTCTGTACATTTATGGGGATGTAGGAAGTACTAATGTTTGACTATTTTTGATGTCTACGTTTATGGAGATGTAGGAAGTACTAATGTTTGACTATTTTTGTTGTCTGTACATTTATGGAGATGTAGGAAGTACTAATGTTTGCCTATTTTTGAAATATGTGAGAAGTATTTCAAATTTC
This sequence comes from Limulus polyphemus, assembly GCF_000517525.1. Taxonomy (NCBI): domain Eukaryota; kingdom Metazoa; phylum Arthropoda; class Merostomata; order Xiphosura; family Limulidae; genus Limulus; species Limulus polyphemus. The sequence continues at coordinate 215,791 of NW_013666299.1, forward strand.
TCCCCGACTTGGACAAATGAGTGCTTAACTTTGAGAATGTAGAAAATATTTTAATGTCTGTCTATTTTTAAAACATAGGAATTATGTTTGTGTTTTAGTATATTTAACGATGTAAAAATATTTTAATGTTTGTCTATTTTTAAAACATGGGAATTATGTTTGTGTTTGAGTATATTTAACAATGTAAAAATATTTTAATGATTGCCCATGAAATATTCCTAATATTTCTACTTATTTTTGTATGGGGTAGGGAAGAGGAGGGCGTGGGAAACATTTTTGATGTTTACTTATTTTTAGGGTGTAGTAGGAATTTGAAATAAGTATAGCAAAATTTGATTAGTTCAATAACTACTTACAAATAAAAATCTGATTTGGCACTAGTTTAGTTAACATTACAGGTGACGTTGGTCTGCCTATGTATCTCTCCTAATGGGAAGGGTATGTAATGAACGTATTTTTAATATAAATAGACAACTACTATTGGATAACAAGCATATTTCACATTTATTTACGGTATCTCAAAACATTTGTAAACTGCTTTCACATACCGTTTATAAATGTATGTACTGATAACAGATGTTTTCGAAAAATAAAATGAGGATAGTGTTTCACTTTCTTACCATGTTTCTTACATTTGAAAGATAATAAAATACAACCCACGTGTTGAGCCCATGATTAGACAACACTTTTGTACACCTTCATTAGCATGGCAATGGACTGAAATCTTGTTGACTTGATGAAGTTGCACATAATTGTCAGTTACCTAAACAAGTTGTCCCTTTCAATAACTTCTAATTGTATGCCTGCCCTCTAGTGGCTTGACAATTGTGAGGGCTTATAACATGAAAACCAGGTTTTGATACTTGTGGAGGGCACAGATCAATTGTATACCACCTGATACGTACTGTATGTACATCTTTCTAACAGTATCTCTTCTACTTCTTTTCAGATTAGTTCTGGAAAGTTTTTTCATGAGTATTAAAACATACCTAATGTTGGATGTACTTTTTCATTTTTTTCTATAATTACCTAAGAGAGGTGTGTCCAGTATTTAATTATATTCTTAATAAGTTAGTTTTATTGATCATACAAATATTTTAATTTTGGCCATTAGTCTGAGAGCTAGAGTCAGCAATAATTTGTTATTAATAATGCTGCGCCCCCTGTAACAACATTTGACACCTGGTACCATATGTGTAGATTTTAGGACGGCTGGATGTTAATCTGTATTTACACCAGTAAGTACTTTATAGGACTTTTTATAACACCAACATTCAAAAGAAAATGCAAAAGAAAGGTTGTACGTAAAAGTGAGAAATTCAAACTTGTTGATTTTAAATACATTGATACATGTATTTATTTTTGGTATTAAAAAGTATTGAAAATGCTAGGATTAACCAAACTAGCAAACAAACAAAACAAATAAAAATTAATACAATAAATTTTTGAAGCTTGGCATTTCATGTGTGACATTGATGGTATCATAATAACATATATTTAACTTGTATAGTTTATACGAGCCAGTTGCAATGGGTCAAATATAGACTGAGATGATTCAGTCGATACCTAAGATCTGCAATCACTACAATTAGTGTTAGGTAATTAATCAAAGTTAACATTTTCCTAAAGTAAAAATGTATTTCCGATAGATACCTCATCTAAAAAAAATAGCCTTTCTTCATCAGTACTGCTTTCTATCGATGCAAATTTTCAACACTTGCCACTAGCCTTACATCTCCTGCTTCTGCATATCCACAAGTAAATGATTATGCAGCAACTCTCCATTAATAGGAATGCCACATCATAACCAGTCCCCTCTCCATACTTACACTCATTAATCACTTTGAGATTGATCATAGGACCTACACTACATATCACCAGAAGTGGGAAATGTGAGTGAAGGTAAGTATCTATTGGAAATACATTTTCATTTGAGGAAAATGTCAACTTCCAATAACAAAATATCTTACCTCCTCTCACAAAATAGCTAGAATCCCACAATGAACTGGTGGACGGCTGGTGAAAAAGTTATCCACCTTTACGAAACATCCAAAGAGAGACCATGAGGTGTGGAACCAAAAAAGAAAATATCACACCTCAATCGGAGACTGCACCACATCTGAGCCAGGTATACTCTTCGCCCTTTTATGGCTGTGTCGCGAACATGAAAGGTGGAAAAACATGAAGGTTTGTTTGTTTTGAATTTCGTGCAAAGCTGCACGAGGGCTATCTGCATTAGCCATCCCTAATTTAGCAGTGTAAGACTAGAGGGAAGGCAGCTAGTCATCACCAACCACTGCCAACTCTTGGGCTACTCTTTTACCAACGAATAATGGGATTGACCATCCGTATATAATGCTCCCACGACTGAAAGGACGAGCATGTTGGGTGTGACGGATATTCGAACCCGCGACCCGCAGATTGCGAGTTGAGTGCCCTAACCATCTGGCCATACCGGGCCAAAACGTGAAGGAATCCCATAATACGTATTACCTATTAATGGGAACCTTGGGTGTGTTGAGTGGCTAGGGCGCAATGGACCATAGTGGTAGTTCAATCTCATTGAACACCTGGCAGCATCTTGAATTGTACATCACCTCAAAACGAGAATTGGTAGGAAAGACAAGCTTCTGTACCAAAATCAGTCTCCATTTGTGCATACTTCCAACCCAATCAACACCTGACCCATCACAAAACGACACCCAGCGGATGGTAGAAAGGAGGAAAGCCCTAGTGGGATGACATCTCCGGACCAAAACCTGGCGGTATTGGGTATGTTTTTTCAGTCCGGACACAAGTGGGAATACATGTGCTGCTTCCAGCTAAAACCAACACTAGATCTGCCAGGAACTGACATACAGCAGATGGAAGGAAGAGGGACCACAAACCTGGGGTGCATCTCAAGTTCAATACCTGGAGGCACTGGGCATTTTTCATCCAGTCCACAGTAGGAGAAGGGATACCGGTCAGAACACATGTAAGGACTTACTTAGCTGGATCATCTCCAACCAACACCTGACCCCACGGAAGCCTGAGGTCCGTGGTAGTAAGGGCTTCATGCGATCGACAGGATTCAAATTCTGACAGGCTTCTATGGTCCACCACCCCCAGTGGCTAGTGGCTAGGACTTCCATACTCCACTAGAAGAAAGGAGGGAAAATTCACTTTAGAGTCAGGAGGACCACACAACTGAAGACAGTACAACGGGTGACCACGACACCCTATTTTGAAAAACAGAGCTACCATGTCTACGAAGTCGATCAACCAACACCCAACAGCATCTGAAATTGTACGTCAGGTCCATGGTAGGAAGTCTGAATGCCACAGAGCATCATAGATGGGCAGCAATCCCTGTCTACTTTACTTGTGTGTCCATGAGTGTATGGTCTGGGATGAACATATTGATGAAGCAAAAGACAACTAGAGAGAACTACTAACAGTCCTACAGAACACCCCATCATGGTCACAGTAAGGATTAAAAAAAAAAGATACCTGGTCAGGCACCACTTGCCACGGAGAGGATTGACAATACACTAGTTAAAAGGCCCCTGTAAATTAAGAAATGACAAAACATAGTCCACATCAGTCATAACAAGATTGTGTTTAAGATGGCAACTGCAGGTAAACAGATAACACTGAGCAAGAAAAGACCATGTGATGTAAGTAATGTGAACCAAAAGTAAGAGGTGTAGTCTACATACCAGCCCCAATGACCTCCAAAGAAAGACAGAAATGGACAACCAGGGACATGGTGAGGTGACAGTTTTGACGAGAAGATAACCTAAAAGGCGACACTCCACAGGCAAAAGGGAAGAATACATCAGCCTAATTAACTGGTGGATCCTACCTGTAAGGATAATGGAAAGATTCCATGGAATAAACAAATGGTTACAAGAACCACAGAAGGGAGCAGTGTGAGTGAGATACCACCAGGGGGCCCAGACCAAACACAGGAAGCAGTCAGGATCAGAATGGACATTAAAGCAGAAAATGGAGAAGAATGAAATGAGAGAAAAAGTGGAAATATCCTCCCTAGTAACAGAAGTCTTGGGCAAAAACGAATGGTCAGGGAAGAGGAGAACAAACGGCCAGTATCAATCGCAAAGATCTCAGATCGCTGCCAGCCACAAGCCAATAATATGAGGAAAGGTGATCCAGGGAACATGAAGACAAAGGTTCAAATGGAGGATAAGGGAGAGCATGATGGACAACATTGAGATACCAATCTGGTAGACACACACAGCAGGGAAAACAGTGAAAGAAAAATGAATGAAATAACAAAGACAACACTGGAGACTGAAAAACAGAGGCAAACTTAATAAATCTGAATGTGCTAGATATTGCAGCTTGACAGTCAGCAATTGAGGAAATTGACAGTCCCTTATCAAAGAGCCAAGTGGAAAATGCAGTTAATTGTGGAAGTGAAGGACAATATCCCCAGCAGGGGAAAGTATACTATTTATGCTGATAAACCGCCAAGGACCAAACAAAAGCCAAGCATGAAGCCACCAGGCAGAAATGAATGGATGATCCACGTCTGATTAAGGTTAATGGAGGAGCATCAGAGACAATGGCAAAGGAAGGGGAGGAGACACCAAAGGCCTGCACAGAAGTGGAAACTACTTCTGAGCAGGCCAAAACTGAGCCAGTAGCAGCACATGGCACAGAGTGGTCTGAAAAAATGAAAGGATCCTTGGAAGAAGATGAATAGGAGGATATGTATACAGGTAAAATCCCTTCCAATAGGTGGGGTGGCAGGGTATTAAGAGAAACTAAGGAATCCTGAATTGAAGGTAACACATATAATAAAAGAAATAGGGCCTCTCATGCTGTAGGAAAGGGAGAGGAAATGTTCCATATCCTGTTAGCAAAGGGGAGAAGGCAGGGCCCAGCTGATGAGGTAATTGAAAAACACACCAAGGTAAACCAGATATTGTGTGGTTGTGAGAAATTACTTCACCTTGATGGGCCTACTCACTCTGGCAGCCTTTTATAGAAGAAACTGAGTATGAAGATGAGATTCGATATGAGAGGAATCCAAAAGTAGCCAGTCCTCCATGTAATGGTGGAAAATGAAGGCCACTGGTATGAAGCAGTCGAGCAAACGACCTAACAACTCGGTAGAAGGCATAAGGAGCCAATGCCAGGCCAAATGGCAAAGCCTGAAATTGATAAACAAAATGGAGGAAATGTCAGGATGACTGGAAGATTGGAATGTGTAGAAAGACATCCGACACATCAACCTTCATCATCCACGACCCGGGGGTGACCCCAACAAAGGGTTAAGTAAGACTTCATTGTGAAATTGCGAACAACCAGAAAATGGTTCAGGAACAAGAAATCAATAAAAGGTCACCAAGTTCCAGTCTATGAGGGTATGACGAACAGACAGGAGTAAAACTCCGGCTGAGAAGGTTCCCCAATTTCTATGGCCTCTTTCTAATGTCCTTAACTGCCTCCTGTATATGCTGGCAAGAAACAGGATCCCTTGGTGAGGGAAGGCAATTGGATGAGGAGACAACAGGAGAGGGGAACGGAAGTAACAGGCCAGACCCACTGAAAGAACCTGTAGAACCCATGGATCTGTTGTAAATGGTGTTCACACTTGGCAAAAAATGGAAAAGCCTGGCACCTACTGGCCTCAACTCTGATGCTGATTCACCAACACTGTAATCCTCTGAAATGTCTTCGAGTAATAACCCGACTGCAAATAGATGAAGAACAAGAAGCTTGAACCAGCAAAGGGTAGGAAGGGGGTAAGACACAGAAACAGTAGGAGGAGGTTGGGATAAATGGGAAGCTAATGAGGATAATGAATTATGCAGATGAGCGGACTCAACTCAGGCCTCTTTACGCAAAAAAGGTGCCATGCACAAGTCATGCTGGGAAGGAGTGGGAAAACATACTCAAGAAAAAATGGCATCCTGATCTGGAAGGTCCCAACAGCATAGCTGCCACATCTGAAGATGAAAGGCATGCCATTGTAGTAAACAGAAGACCATGAACATCATCTGAAAACCCTTCAGGAAACAAGAGAATTGCCTGAGCCAGCCAGTGCAAAGTCGATAATGCACTCAAATCTATGGGCAACATCAGTATGAAACAGGAAAATTGAGGTTTTGATAAATTCACCAATGCATTAGGGTTATAACCCCACAATGTACTGTAAGATTCTAAAATCAAGATAAGGGAAGGAAGATCTATGAAGCGCATAAGCAAGATCTTCAGATGTACAAGGCAGATGAGGCATACTAACCCTCAACTGAAAGTGATCTGCTAAAACATTGGGCAATGAACCCCAACATCAGGCGAGGTAGGGAACTAAATATTGACCCATAGATTCACACCAAGGAGTGAAGGTTAAGAATCATAGGAAACAGAAGATAAGGATAATAAGACAGCACAAACCTGATTAATTAATTCCACAAAGGGTGAATGAAGTCTGAGTAAATCCCCCAATATCACTCATGACTAGAAAGCATATTCAGGAGGGGGGGAGAATAGGCTGTCCCAATTCTCATCCTCCCTGTCAGACACCCCAGGAGCAGGCATAACAAAATATTTATTCCTTGTGTAGTGATGAAGATTTCATGAATGTAGACATTTCTCATCGAATAATTGCTGTCCTCAGCCAATAATTGGAGTACTGAACCCGATAATATTAGTCAGGAAGCCTGCAGCAACAGTAACGGCTGTAGCAGGTATAACTACCTTAAACTGCAAGTGACAAGTTTACAGATTGTTTCACATTGTTAGCTTAGAAAAGTGGTTTCCAAACACTTTTCACTGACAATACCCTAGCCCAGAGGTTCCAGTGATACATCAAATTTATGAAATTACCATTTACTGAAAGAGTAATGAATAACATAAAATGTGGGGTTTCTCTCAACTTGCTTATATAAAACTGAAGTGTAGAAATAAGATAAATGCGAAACCAGATCTTCGTTTGAAACTGTCAGACATTGACCAAGAAATTCGTAAGAATGTTTCAACAAAGCAGTATCATTCTTCAAATTAAAATAACTTGGAAGATTTTTTTTTAATTTTCCATATTTAAATCTCTTTTCATTGTTCTTTTTTAAAAACTAAAATCAAGCTGTAAAGGTAGTAACATACATATATGATACACCAGTTACACATGATAAAAACTATTTTTAACTTGAGGTGGTCTGCCAATACAGTAAAGACGTTTTAGGGGATCCTCCAGTTGGCAAAGTTTGGGAACCCCTGCCCTAACCCACTTACCTTGATTTGTATGATAACTTCTGCTGCCACATTCAATTTTTTTTATGTTATTAATTATTCTTCATTTGATCAAACTCTCACAACAATCCTAGCAATTTGCCACAACACACAGTTTGGAAACCACTAGCTTAGAATTTGCACTTAGGACTAACCTAATCTCCCAAGTTGGTCAAAACTATCATTAACAGCGAGGTTACCCAACTAATGAAACAATGCATTCTAATCTTTATATTCATGGTGTTAGAAAAATACATTGGTTCAAGAAGTCTTGATATAAATGAATAAAAACCCTATAACCCGAGTGCTTTTGAAAGGTGGACCTTTCTTCTTCTGTTTTTGCTCCAAGAACATAGTTTATTCTGATTGGAAGTTATTATTGTCTATACAACTTCAATATAACTGACTATAAAATACACCAATACAGAAATGTGTACTCACCAAATCTCCGGCTTGGTGTGTAAATAGGGAGATCTGGAATAAAAAAATTCAGTACTTTCCATCACGCCAAAAACAAATATATTTTCAGATTACAAGTTCACAAACAAAATTTTTGTATTCTAGAATGTAGATCATCATTTTCTAGATATATTTTTATCATGATCCCTTCCCACGCTTATCATAGCAGCAAAAACACAGATGCACACAGATATATAAGAGAAAATATGAAAACAGTGAATGCAATTATTAGTATTAATATTTTATTATCTTTGCAAACCCACAGTTTGAGAAATGGGCAAAAACCTTATAAATGTCAACCTATAGCATGAATAACATATTTCATAATTATGGTTTTTGTATGGTTTACTCAAATCATAGTCATCTCTAGTCTGTTAAAAAGTTTGTTTGTTTGTTTTGAATTTCGCGCAAAGCTACACGAGGGCTATCTGCAGTGTAAGACTAGAGGGAAGACAGCTAGTCATCGCCACACACCGCCAACTCTTGGGATACTCTTTTACCAACGAATAGTGGGATTGACCGTCACATTATAATGCCCCCATGGCTGAAAGGGCGAGCATGTTTGGTGTGATGGGGATTCAAACCCACGACCCGCAGATTGCGAGTCGAGTACCCTAACCACCTGGCCATGCTGGGCCTTGTTAAAAAGTAAAACAATTATTAGTTGTTGTTTTCCATATGCATGCAAGATACTTTAAGTAATGGTTTTGAAATATAGTTAATTTTATATGATTCAAGTTATAAAAAAATCATTTTTAACAAACTTTATAAAACTTAATCTTGCTAACTCAAAAAAACAATCTTTGGTATTAAATCCATAGAACCTTGTTGTTTTTTTCTCCAACAAAGTACTCTGCCTCTTACATCATAAAAACATGATTGGACATTTTATCAGTCCATTAAAATGTTAATGCAGCTGATCAGCTATTATGAATTTGAAGTAATATAGTGCTTATTAATGCAAAATGATCATCACCCCAACATGAAATTGTCTGTACTGTCCTAAAATAAGATCATCTTCATTAAACTTTAATGCAAAAGAATAAAGTTTCTCATGCAGTAAACTTAGCTTACTCGTAGGCCTACTGTTAATATTATACATGTTACAGTGCACTTGTCCGATTTATAGAACAGCTCTGTAATATCTTGTCTTAATCTTAAATATTTTTGTATGTGATCTAATTTTTTTATATAAAACTTTATGGAATCATTATTAATATATAAAAATGTGTAGTTTGTGGTAAAGTTATTGATTATTTTTCTTTTAAAATATGATTAAACTACAAAGATTGGCTATTGAAAAAAAATATACACAAAAAAGTTATTGACTACAACATAATTATGTACATAATAAAAGTGAATTTAAAATTTAGTGTTAATTTTATTGATGATTAGAGCTGGGCAATGTACTCTATGAATTTCTTACCTAGGAGCTTCAATTAGTGCCAAGTAAAATAACCAGCTAATGTTTCCAATTATTCAAACTATCCAGTCATCAAAATTACAGTTAAATTGATTAATGTCACAAAAATGATCAACTAATCAAAATTGGGATTTCTGATTGTTACTATTTAATCTATCCAAGTTGTTGAACTATTCTAGCTCATGTAGATAATATTCAGTTTCATTATAGAATTAACCTTGATATAGTTTTAAGCACTCTTTGGAACTGAACAGCAATTATCAATATATCATGTGAAATAGAATTTAGGCATATTCGCTTTATAATTTAGTCAATTGTCAGATGACTATTACTTTGGAACAAGGAAAAATACCATCTCAGGTTTTTAATATAGTAAACTACATGGTTTGAAGAGTATTTGCTCTAAATTGGGTGCTTATACATTTTGTCAAACATCGGATTGCAATAATTTCAAAAAACAGGGCATGAATCCTTTTCATAAATCTTAACATCCTATAGTAGCGGAGTTTAAATGGTAACTGGGAGGATTGTTTTAGGATACAAGTAAAAGCTGTTTCCATATTTGGATTACTTATACTTGAATTAGGAGGAGGGAAAATCTTGGCTCAATTTCAGTAAAATTATGAAAATAATTACAATGGCATAGGGTATTTGTGAAAATCCAAAATGGCCACCAAAAGCAATTTTTGACCAAATTTGGCTAAAATTCAATTGCTTCTATTTCCAGAATAGTATTATACATTAGTTAATTTCTTAATTCAAAAGTAAATATTAAAAAACACAGCTAAACATCAATTTTTGTGTGTCATATCGTATGTTGAATGCAGCACTGGTTCAAATAAGATGTTTGTGATGTCAAAATACAAAATATATATATAAGAAGAAAGTAAACCTAAGGACATCGGTCTTGTTTAACAAAATCTGCCTACAAGAAAATACTGTCACCAAAGTACACCAATATATATATATATATATATCGATATTGACAAGCTAGGATATAAAATAAGAGCCTCTTATCTTTTAAATTTGCTAAGATATTGTTCCTGTACTGAATCAAACACAGTGGCTCCCATGCCCACATCTTTCCATGTCCCTTGTATACACTTACTTCTATATATGATATGAATAACCAATCAACAGCTCAGAATGTCCCCTAGTGGTTTTATCAGCCATTTTGACGTGTTATTGTGCTAAATTCGCTCTTTTCACACAAGATTTCAAATGATGGGGTAAGTCTTTAATGAGCTTGAAATTTCATATTTTTTAGACCCAAATACAGCTTAATTACTACACTAGATAAATTATAGTATCAATATTGTAATTTATGACTTTTTGGTTATTTAAAATGTAATATAAAACCTAAAAAAAAATTTCTTTTCACATCCTCCATGTGGGAAATTTCATAGGGCTTTCCAACCTACGATAAGCAGCAACCGAGTACAAACGTCAAATCTGGAAGAGATAATTGTTTGCTTTTCTTCTTTATTTACTGTTTTATTTTTTTTAAGAAAAATAAGTTTAAGAACTTATTTGTAAATAGAAATAATGTATATACATATATAATGTATATTAATCAAAATGTGATTGTATTTTACAAAATACTAGTCCACTAAAAAAACAGCCAAGACAGGTCACTTTGTAAAGACTAAAGGTCAGTTATATATATTATTGAAAAAGGTAACATGAGTGCACATGCACCTCATCATTGTAACTTCTGTACTGTTAGCCAGATACAGCTGGAAGGTCAATATAATAAGAATAATAAATACATATAAATGTATAATGTTATGAGATTTAAGCTATTTAGGCTAAAAATTTGTGTTTTCGTGTTATAATTTGTAGTCATTCTAAAACAAAAAAAAAGCACAATTTATATTTTTTTCCTAATTTTTAGGAAATACAGTTGTGAGAATAACAAATAAAGTATAAAGTATTTTCTAAAGAAAAATTGATAATTATCTAGAAATTATAGGATTTTGCATGTAAAATTTTAAAATGTTTAATGAATTAAAGTATTTTTAATCTTAAAATCTAAATTGCTTTGCATGTTGGATAGTCAATATTCTGAAAGACAAATGTTTATGGAAAATCTTTAATTAAAAACTCTTAATATTTAATTTAAAAACCTGATAATTTGTGTACGAAAACGTTGTAATGTTTACCAGTAACCTGCAAAATTTTGTAAAGATGTGCATACGTTATCAAAAATCATAGTATAATTACTCTCGTGGATACTTTCGTGGTTATAAGCTGGGTGTATACCACCCAACTCATAATGGAAGGGTTAATATAGATGGGAATTCACTCAATAGCATGACTGGAAAAAAAATGGTCATGATACATTGAGAGATAAGTCACTCAAAAAGTAAACATGTTATACCACTGGTGGTTCTTACAATCTAAAGTAGTTAATTAGTAAACATGTAATACCACTGGTGGTTCTTACAATCTAAAGTAGTTAATTAGTAAACATGTAATACCATTGGTGGTTCTTTCAATAGAAAGAAGTTAATTAGTAAACATGTAATGCCATTGGTGGTTCTTTCAATAGAAAGAAGTTAATTAGTGAACATGTAATACCATTGGTGGTTCTTTCAATAGAAAGTAGTTAATTAGTAAACATGTAATACCATTGGTGGTTCTTTCAATAGAAAGTAGTTAATTAGTAAACATGTAATATCACTGGTGGTTCTTTCAATGTAAAGTAGTTAATTAGTAAACATGTAATATCACTGGTGGTTTTTCCAATATAAAGTAGTTAATTAGTAAACATGTAATACCATTGGTGGTTTTTCCCATACAAAGTAGTTAAAACGCATTATTATGCATACTAGTGTTATTACTACTTAATGTTACTGAAAATATGTTTGTTACATTTACCGGCAATACTGAGGTGATGGTAAGGGTCTTCTTCAGATGTATTAGAAGTTAGACAGGTTCAAAGACTTTTATAAAGCTAGATAAACATGATCTAATATTTAGAAGCATGTGCACTTTTTACATTAAAGGAAATTATAAAATAAAACATTATTTATGGAATGAAAGAAATACCATATTGTTAATAATGAAGAATCTTAGTGTAGTCATGAACAAAACTCTTCAAATAAGGTGTCTTGCATTACAATACCAAATATATAGCTGAGGTATACATATAATTTACACTTTACTCAGAGTACATACTTGATCTTTTGCTCTCCTTTTAAAAATTGAAATACTTTGTTAAATTAGAACAAAGATATTTGAACCAGTGCATTTTACTACATTAGTAAAAAAATCTTTTATAATGTAATTTTTGTTACATAATTAAAAGTAAGATATTTATACTCAAAATCATACCATTTGTTGTTTAAGCTTACCGAAACCTTGGGGTAGGTTGTGAAACTTAAGTAATCTTCACCACAACTGTACCTAAATTAAGTTATAGCATTTTTAGTTGTAGTTTGGAACACATTTCAAAAGTTTAATCTGCACAGGGCATACTACTACTACTAAACTGATTTTCATACAAGTCACTTCACAAAAAAATTAAAATTACAGAAATTTTACAAAAAGTACTGTAATTTTTACCAATTACACTTATGAATTAAAATTCAAGGAGTGAACATATTACAGAAATTAAAGGGTCTGTCCTATCCAAGAGGCATTATTCAGATATTTAATTTTAGATGTTTTTCACAAATTACATAAGAAAATGAATATTCATAACACTAAAACTAAAAGTGCTATGGTAATGGTGATGCTCCTTCAAGTTAAATATTACTCATTAATATTCTATACACAGTAAGTCTTACCTAAATATGTGTACCATGTGCTATTAATAATAACTATAAGTAGTAGAAATATGGAATACGTCCAATCTTTAAATGAAAATAAATTAAGTAAACCTTTTCTGTTTTCATACGAATTTCAAAAATTAAATTGGAATACGAACTATAGCTATCCTACGACTGAAACGGGTTTACGAGTACCAAGTAAAAATATAAAATTCTGATGATAAATGTAAACTTGTCTTAGATCTTACTGACTCGTAGTACTTGTATTTAAGTTACAACTAAACAAGCGTGCTCATAAAGTAACATACGGTTAAAATCGATTCTATGCAGCTTACCGTTTGGGAGTGGTATTCCAGTTGCACACACTGTCAAAGTTAGGACGTAATTTTATATGTAAAATTAGTCAATATAAAATGTAAATAATCGAGTTAATGAACTCTAGTTATTTTCTGTTACGTAGATACGTAAGAATAGCACTAAACACTTACGCATATATATATTAAACTTACCGTTTTTCTGCATCGTCTGAAATTTCACCGCCACTACCACAAGTACGTCCACGCATGCTCCCCAACGGTAAACCGAGTTTTAGATATACTCAATCGATCGGGGTTCATCCCCCTTCCTTCCCTGTTAACCTTACTTTTCTAGATCAAATACCATATATATTTTATATTTAAAACATATAAAATAGTGTTTAATTTTATTTATAATTGTATTACCACTGGTAACGATAATTTCACAAAAAAACTCCCTTTATACGGGTAGTTTTATGCATTTTTTTGATTTTTAAAGTGAGCAAAATGTGAACAATATCACATACAAAAATGGATTATAACCGTTCGTTTGAGAAAGTATTAACACACCATATCTCTGACAAAAATGAATAGAGATAAGAGAATCGTATAAAATTGTTTGTTTGTTTTTGAATTTCGCGCAAAGCTACACGAGGGCTATCTGCGCTAGCCGTCCCTAATTTAGTAGTGTAAGACTAGAGGGAAGGCAGCTAGTCAACACCACCCACCGCCAACTCTTGGGCTACTCTTTTACCAACGAATAGAGGGATTGACCGTCACATTACAACGCCCCCACGGCTGAAAGGGCGAGCATGTTTGGTGTGACGGGGATTCGAACCCGCGACCCTCAGATTGCGAGTCGAGTGCCTTAACCACCTGGCCATGCCGAGCATATAAAATTGTATTATATCTCTTTAGCCCTAAGTAACCCTTTCGTATTTTTATTTAATTTTGAGATGTATCATTCTATTCCAGTATATATGTAAAAGTTTAGTCGATTACCTCCTGTCTGTCATAACACTGGACAATTGTTTCGACGAGGATAATTATTTAACTTTCGAAAAGCGAAACCAATAGTTAATTTTTACATTTAAAAATTGTCTTCCTTAAACAAAAAAGTCTACATTAGATCGCATACAGCAAATAGAAAGTCGACTGTGTATAAAATGCGTAAGTTTGGGCGAAGTAATACTTATGGCTATTCAATGACTCTACTTTTATGTGTTAAGTTTTCTCCTTTTTGGTTATAATCAAGTATACTTGATAAACAAATATATATATATATTGTTGCGTCAGCGAGGTCACGTGACTAGTATCACGCCACTCCTTCTAGAAATATCCTGTTCCTTCGTGAATGCTCTAGCATTTACTAGAGATGTGTTAGTCTTGTATATATAAGACGGTCACAACGTGACGGAACAATGAGTAATTGAACTGCAGTCAGAGAGAATATTGTTGAGCACGTGAGACGTTCGTTTGAATTATAGCGTTTGTTATAGCGCGATTGTTGAAATTAAGTGTATCGCAAAGTTATATTCAGAAAGAATAAACAAGTTTTATTTAAGAAAGGACTTGTGTTGCTAAAGTTTCGTCGGAACGAATTTACGGAAAATTAACTAACGAACAGAGACGTAACAATATATATACTACCATTTGCCCTACGCGATCTAACACAACACTAAACAAGAGCAATCAGAGAGATGGCATACCCTCTCCCCGCTGCTCCTTTTCGAGATTACATACGTTTATATTGAATAACGTAAAATTTTACCCTCGAAAACTCAAAAGATCTTTCTCAAATCCAGAATGATCAACAATCAGGATCATTTTTTGTAGTGACTAGTGTGATGAGAAATCTCAACCTTAATGTGCCCATGACATTTGGTAACAATCCGATCATACTTTACAGAGTTATTAACCCAAAATCGCGAAAATGCCCATCTCCCCATTATAAAAAAGCTTGGAAGTCAGAGTCCGGACCAAATTTGGGAAGGACTGTCCCATTCTAACTTCCAATCTTGTGTAGCATTTTCGTGTACATCGGTCGATTTGGTTTTCGAGATACACACACACACACAAGAACTCCACTGATTTACGTACAGTTTTTCTCGTCAAATGCGAAAAACATAAG
>NW_013666299.1:232031-238387 GCF_000517525.1 Limulus polyphemus
AAACTCAGTAAGATCTTTCTCAAATCCAGGAATGATCAACAATCTAGGGATAATTTTTTGGTAGTGACTAGTGTGAATGAGAAATCTCAACCTTAATGTGCCCATGAAATTTGGTACAAATCCGGTCATACTTTACAGAGTTATTAACCCAAAACCGCGAAAATGCCCATCTCCCCATTATAAAACTGCTTGGAAGTGATTCAGAATCCGGATCCGGACCAAATTTGGGAAGGACTGTCCCATTCTAACTTCCAATCTTGTGTAGCATTTTCGTGTACATTGGTCGATTGGTTTTCGAGATACACACACACAAGAACTCCACTGATTTACGTACAGTTTTTCTTGTCAAATGCGAAAAACATAAGCTGTTCTTTGAAATTAATTTCAGACTACTTATCAATGTCTAAATGCTGTGTAAAATGCTTAATATTGTTGTTATATCATGCTAATTGACGCAAAGTTAAGTTTGATTTTATTTAAATGTGGTTAAAGTTAAACGCATTCATTAATTTGAAAAGTATTGCATTTTCCTTAACTTTTTCAATAAAGAACTAGTCGACTCATGTACCGTTACTATATATTCTTCGTTCTGCTAATCAGCAAACTCAAGCAGTTCACTGTCTTTTAACCCGAGACGCTCTCCTGTTTCTATCTACTTATCAAAATATAACATGGTTATATAGTGTGATTGTAATCTCCACAAGATTGCACAACTACTACAATTGTACATATAGAGGCCTACTTATTTCCGCTGTGGTTCACGTTTTCTTTCTACCACTGTATAATCCTGGCTAAAAGTCGCCAATTGTCAAGGAATTTACTGTTTGGTAGTATATATTAAAGTATATGGGTGTGTTGGGCTAAGGATTCTTCTAGTTCTACAGTAGGTGTCTGTGACTTGTTGTCGATAAATTCGACAATAAATAAACAGCACGCATTCCGCTCTTTTAAATTTAAAATAATATATTCAAAACAAGTTAAACGTATGTACGAAAAACTTAATTACACTATATATATCATACTCATAGTTGTATCTCAAACACTATACAGTTCTCTTTTAGTTGTCAAACTTCAAAGGTCCACGTAGGCCTTTTGAATTGCTTTAGAATTCAGTGGACACGCCAAACTATTTTTCTATTATATACATTACTTGTATCTTAAACACTGTACACTTCTTTTCTTCTTGTCAAAAGTCCATTTACTGATGATTTAGGCCTATTAAATTACTTTAGAATTTCAGTTGACAAGCCGAATTATCTTCTCTATTACTATCGTACTACTACTAGTATTCTGTGTGTGATTCACTTACAATTGTGGTGTAATCGTTTGGTCTTCTTTCTTCAAATATCCCCTGTTATTTCAGGCTGATTCAATTACTTTAGAACTATGCGTTAACGGGATAAACTATTCTTATCTCCTTTTCTACTGTTAGTCTTACACCAACATATTAAACGTTAAATTCGATGACGAGGAACCCACTTTGAGACTAATAATGGCTGGAGACGGCTTAAATGGGTAATGAAGAAAAACTTTAATATAAGTTTAACATGACAGCAAATGTACAAATGTACAACCTGATGATGACAAAACCGTGTCGAAACGTTGTACATTTGCTGTCATGTTAAACTTATATTAAAGTTTTTCTTCATTACCCATTTACGCCGTCTCCAGCCATTATTATATTAAACGTTAGGCCTATGTCAATAATTAGGCCTATCACTTCTACGGTAGTTAACTTCACGCCGAACTTTTCCTTGGCCGTAACTTTACAATTTTTTGTTATTATCTGTCTACTGTTTTCGCTCGTTTCAAATTATTTATATGTCTATCACTTAATCATTAGGCCTTCTAGAAAACTATATTCTCGACATCAATGTATTGTACACGACGTTCGATAGTCTCAACATAAATGAATTATTAACAAAACTTCCGACAATCGTCTGCTTTTAACTCTTATTACAACAAAAACTAATCAATAATAAAATATTCATTCACAAAAATAAATTAATCAAGAATATCTAAACTAAACAGTCTTTTATATCATGACAATCGTGGTTGTGTTTCTTTGTTATAATCAAGATTGTGCACTTTGTTTTACGCTTCATCTTCAGTTTCTTTATTTCATTTATCGACTCAGTTATTAAGAAATTTAGTACTACTCTATAATCGATACTTTGAATGAACCTATTTATCTAAATTCGATCCAATTTATCCAGTTGTCTTACCAGATACAGCTCTAACGTTAATTCAGCTTTATCTGGACATACCTCAGTATCAAGGCCAGTGTGTTTTATTCTATTACCTGCTTTGTTACTAAAGCGCTAATTCTCCTTATTATTATGAGTTGTAGTAAAAGATTTTGTTGTTGTATTGTAATTACTGAATAAAGGATTCTTTAATTTGTTGTATGTAATTTATGTAAAATATTATTACTTGATGTGCAACTGTTCTATCTTGAAGGGGTTTTCAGTGTGTGCTTCCATCTCTATTAAAAGACCGATTTTTGTATTCATCTGTTATTTCATTGTTAAAGTTTTTCTTATTATTATGCATTTTATTCATTGTTAAAGGATATTTTTATATCTCCTTGATTATTTAATGAGTTTCTTTATTAAAGGTTTTTTTTATGTCTGTGTGGCGTGTGTTTTCAGAGGCGATAGAAAATTAACACACTTCTTAATCAGATTGTGAACTTAAAGTTATTTTGGGTTTAAATAAAAATTAATTATAGTATATAGTTTGAAGTGTAAGCAATGAAACAGGTTTTACTCTTTAAACCCATAATTGTTTGCGCGTTCATGATATCCTAATAATTATCACCATACCTTATAAAATTTATAAAAGGCGGATAGTAACATGGTTTAGATTACTTTCCAGCCAAAGAAACATGTGTTATCGGTCGCCATCACCTATGATGGGCAAATCTGAATTTTCGGCCTGACGCTGGCAGCATCCGCTCAGGTTAGATAAGGAGTTAGGATAAAATGCAAGTCACTAGTTGATCTTCACAAAATACAACCCATAGTTGGCCAACTAAACATCTTCAACAGAGAATTTGCAACATGTAAAATACTTACATTTCTTGCCAATTGTTTTTCAGGGTTCCCAGTTTAAATGAACACGCTTACTGAAGTAACACTTCAATATTTTTTGTTTTGAAAGTATGCAAGACGTGGATTCGTGCAATTAATTTACTTTTTTGCAACGAATATAGCACTTGAAGTCCAGAAATAATTATCTTTCCCTTTGGCTAATTGGATAATGATCAGGCATGCCCTAGTTCTTAATTCTCAGTGAACACAGGTCTTGAATATAATGTATTTTTCATGCCCAAAATCGACTTTATTCTTTTTGGTACCCAAAACCATTTTGCCCCTTTAAGACGGGGTTGTAACGATCACTGATTGTGGCCTGTGCTAAATATAAATTCTGCGCCCCCCCCTTAGGGGGTAAGTGATCTGTGGAGGTTCACTGTTCGCACTACCATTGGTACAGCCATGCTTTAAGATTTATAAAATCTTTGGTGATTTAGACGGATATCTGAGCTATTATTTTTAAAATTAAAACTTTTTCTAACTGTTAGATATGTTATATTTTAGGCTAATCTTCAGCTGTGCATAACTCTAGACCTTTTACTGCAGTATTGTGAAACCTGTAACTTGTAAGTGTTGCATTTTAGCAGTGTTTAACTTCGGTTTTGATACTGGGAATTTGATGTTACTTTTACTTTGTTTGAGTAACGGTAACATAAGCTAAACTTCTTGCAAGCCTGGTTTTAATTCACGTTTGAGTTATCTTTTTCTTAAAACAGACATAGTTTTGTTTAACGTTTTTAAATTTTACTTAACAATACCTTGGGGTGTTACTTATATAAGTTTAGTGTTTCATTTCACTTGTACGGTCGGACACATCGAATTTATATTTCAAATAAAGTATTCATCTCACTGTTATTAGTTCGAGACACATCACTAAACATTTGCCTGTTTTGTAGTCGTGAAACTATCAATGTTGAATCTTCCTCCAAGAAGATCCCAGTTGGAAACTGGTGAGGTTATTATACTCCACAGTCTGGTATTCCCTGTACCTCCAGTTAGCAGGCCTAACTGACTGCTCTGTTGGAAAACCATTTTACCACACTTTAAATGGAAAAAAAATAAAGTTTAAAATTACTGATAATTAATACAGTCACGTATACATGCATTGAAGCATGCAGTTACAAATATTAATTTATGCAAAATAAGAGCTAAATGATTTTTGTAGGAACGTTTACAAGAATTTTTGTAGCTTTAAAATTTAAATGCCTTTTGTATGCAAGTTTGATAAATTTACTAATTTTAGTGACACAAGAAACAACGTGGTTAGTAAAATTCAATTTCTATTACCTTTTTTTTTTACTTACAAGCATACATTTTCTACATCAAGATAGCCTATTATGGTAACACTAAACACTGTTAGGCAAAGATAAGAGATGATCAGTCTGGTTTTTGACAACAGCTATTAATTTTAAAATTATCAATGCAGTTTTCTTAATAATCATTAAAATCAACTTTGTCTTGAATCTTATTTCCAAACTCAGACAACATATGTCTCAATGCTGAACAATTAATGCAGCTACCGGAGAGCACAGCTCCCATTTGTAGAAAACCTTTGCTTTTTCTTGTGTAAATATTTTTCAAAATACCAGATATGCAGGGATTTATTCTTTATTATTCCTTAAATAGAAATGTTTCCAGTTACAAACAAGGTTAAAGTTTTCAAACATTTATGCAAATATATTTTTATCTAAAATGTTAATTCCTCATGAATAAATTTACCTGTTTAAATATTTTTCTGAACCATAAGTATTTAGCAAGATTTATATTTTAGGATTAAACTTTTATAAATACATACTAGAGTGACACACTGACTAAACTACTCAGTAGGATTTTGACTCAAGTTTAAGAAAGCCAGAAACTAACTATAAAATTGATACATTGTAAAATGTATGATGAATATCATGGGCAGGATCTGGAACCAAAATATTGTAAATGTGTGTGTGTGTGTGCAGGGGGGTGAATTATTGTGAATGTAGTGTGTATATCTCAAAAAAAAAGAGAGGGAATATGTCCCCTCCAGTTCTACTTATGATGAATATTAACATTTGCAATCAGATGTATTTTTGAATAATAGGAATATTCATCTTTATATTATTTTCTTGGTAACAGTGTGATTAAAAGATAATATATATGACTGTACTTCCCTGTACTACCAGTGTTTCCCAAAGGATGTGCAACAGTACAGTAGTGTGTGTGTGTGTGTCACAAGTGAGCTGGTGTAAAAAGTTCAATTATCCTACATCCATATAAAGAAAAATAAACTTAATAAAATACATTGTAATGACCAAGTGAAAATACAATCACAATAATTTTAGTTACCCTTGTTATGTTCATTAAAATAGAACCACTCACACAAAAAACCTGAACAGAGGACAAGGGTAACTAGTAAAATTAAAATAGAACCACTCACACAAAAAACCTTTTACTAGTTACCCTTGTTCTCTGTTCAGGTTTTTTGTGTGAGTGGTTCTATTTTAATTTTACTAGTCACCCTTGTCCTCTGTTCAGGTTTTTTGTGTGAGTGGTTCTATTTTAATTTTACTAGAAGAACTGCAATTAGCAGCGTGCTACATTGTTTCAGTATTTTCATGTGCCTTGAGGGAGTGAAATATTGCCTTAAACAAAACAAATATTTTATAAAGGTACAGAAAGATTAAATCTCACTAAACACTCAGTCATAATCATTTCAAAAGCATTAATTTTTCACAGTTAAAGTTTTTCTCAGACTCCTTAAAATAGAAGTAACAAGCCCAACAACTTCACAAAATACATACTGGAGTACTGTGTAAAAATCCTTTCCACAATATTTTATTACATTAGAATTCATGAACTACTAAACACAGGTGGTGACAATTATTCATGCTAACGTTCTTTTCCTTTAAACAACAACAACAAAAAAATCATGATACCTTTACGCACTCACATCTCTGGCAACAAGACTTAAAAGTCTATCAGGATATTTTGTGTTTGTTCAAACATTTTCAAAACAAAACAAAATATAAACAATTTTGACAAAAAAATTTACAAACTGCATAAAGTAATTTAATTATCTCCCAATAATAATTAAATTATTACCTGATTAAAAAAAAAAATTCTCAAATTTCAATTACCTTTCCAAAAGTGGCATTAATCAATTCATCCCACTTTTCATCTAACACCAAACAAATACTTCGCCTAACAGTACAAGAAAAACCTATCTCTCCGCTTGTAAAGTTAGACACCTCTTTTCCATCTATCTCTTTATAGCACAAGAAAACACGT
>NW_013666299.1:239387-242340 GCF_000517525.1 Limulus polyphemus
CATCTATCTCTTTATAGCACAAGAAAACACGTCTCTTCACTTTTATGATCAAACTTTTCTTTTATAACACCAGAAAATTCCACCATCCTTTTATAACACAAACCTTCTCTACAAAATCACACCTCTCTTTTCTTGTAACAGAAAACAATTTACCCATCTTCTCATTGCACAAGAAATCCTGTTTTTTTCCTTGTAAAATAAAAAAAACATTTTTTGGGGGTAACATCAGGCAATCTATAAGTTCTTACAGTAAAATAAAACCTATGTTAGTAAAGTCGGGCAACCTTCTCTCTCTCCTTGTAACACTAGATAATCCCTAATCTCTTTACTTGCAAAATCAAACATTCTATATTTCCTGGAGATAACATGTAAATCCCCTTCTGCTCCTTGTACACTCAAACACATTATCCTTCTTTCCTCTCGAAATACGAGACAAACCTTTTTTTTTTACATTAATCAAATCTTCCTCTTCATGTGATATCAGATAAGTCCTTCCCATCTCCTTGCAACATAAAATAAATCTTCAAGTGATATCAGGTAAATCCAATCCTTTTTATAATATAAAATAAATACTATACCCTCTTCTTGCTATACTAAACAAATTATCCTCTTTTTTGTAAGGAAGAAAACCTTCTTGTAACATCACATAAGCTCACTTCATGTAGTGCAAACATAGCAAATAATTTGTTTTAATTTTACCCATGGCTTTAATTTAAATCATTAAACTGTTCTCAATAATAACAAAATAATAATAACCTGCAAAAAATAGAGGTAGTTAAGCACTTTCCCGCCAATTTTTGTTAACAGCCTCTTTTTTCTGAAGCTACAGCAACATTCTACTGAGCCTTGGTGCAAACAAAAATGACATTTCACATTGCATGATTCTTTTCTTCTCCATTCATGGTTAAAATGTTGAAGTCTCTGGTGGTTGAGCCAATCTCTGATTATCTCGTAAAGTCATTGCTCTACGAAGTTCATGTAATATTGTCTTGATTGAGTATGTTCTCTGCCAGTGGTTTAACACAGGTATCATTTTTCTCTCAATCTACAAAACAAGGAAAAAAACATTCATTGATTGGCATCACTCAAAATATTTGTCTTTATAAATGTTTTCCTTCTTTCAGGTTGTACAGAGTATGTCATACATAATAGAATATCATCTATGAGATACCAACTGGAGTTTTTAACTCAATTTATACCTTATAAACTTACTTATGACTTCATAAAGTTAAACTTACATGATAAAAAAACTCAGATCATTGCTAGAATCATGCGGTAAAACTTGGTTAACACTATACCATGTAATGACAATTTGTATATTTATCTGCATTGTTAAAGTACATAAATTAAAAGTAATTCTTAAAACCTTACTCACTTATCAAACAATACATCCTAGAACATTCAAAATAATTTATACAAAGGAAAAATTAAGCTAGTGAAAGTCAAAGATTAACATCTTATGAAACTGCATAAGCTCCATTATGAAAGTAGCAATTACCACCAGTGGAAATTCCTACAAATTGACCAAAGTTTCCTCCTGCTTGTAATAATAACAGCAACAGATTGAGTGGACATTTAAAATAGACAAGCAGATTTAGAAACAGAAAGACATAAAACCAGAAATACTTAAGAACAAACATAGAAACTACAAGCCTGCCTAATGCATGTTCTCAAAATAAATTCAAAGTTAGGACCTCAATGCTTTCCTCAGATAATGATGTAACAAAGAAAACTACATGCAAAGGTTTCTAACTAAAGTTACTTAGGATATTTAACTTATACAAATAATGTGAAGTACATTTCAATATAATATAATGAACCTAGAAAAGCAATGTTGAGCAGGATGAAAAGCTTGAAAAATTATAATAAGGTTACTTTAGTGTAAAAAAACACGGTGTTTGTCATAAAGGTAATTCATGATGCTAAAAAATGGACCAATTTTGAAAAAGAACTGCTGTGAAGATGGTCACTTCCAAACCTACACAATTTTATATTAGTAAATATGTCTTCCACTGGCAACTGTCCGATAGATAAAACTTCATCACCTTTACTTTTCAACTATTTTTTAATATTTGTATAACTTGTGCAAAGATTGTATGACACAGGACTTTCCATACACAGAATAATATAACTACAAAAATATAAATACATATAGTAAAATATGTTTTCCTCAATTTTTTTTTTTAAATAAAAATATCTCAAATTAATCTTGTACACACCACTATGCTTTATTTTCCAGGCCCATTATTATAACTTACTTGATTATTGTTGTAAGTGTTATCAAATCCTTGCATCTTAAGCCTGAGGAACGCTACTTTTTTTTAAAACTGAATTATTAAAAATTGTTTCAAAATAATCCTAAGATAATTAGTCACATTTTAGAACATATCCTTATTCCACATACAAAAAAAAACTATGTTATTCATAATGCTCATTACTCTCTATAACTCAAAAGGAAATCTGACAGATTAGCGTAACAAAGTCCTTTTTTTTTGCGATACTAATATGCCAAATTCACTAACAATTTTCAATATAAACCATATCCCCCATATTTTTCCTTCTTAATAATGAGGGGAATTTTAAATCTTTCAGTTTCTATTCTTAACTGAAACTGTGCTGACTAAGAATCTTTTACATATTTCATGTGATAAAGAGAACACAATTGAAATCACTGCTTTCAATAGGGTTAGTCGGTTGTTTGTTGTTTTTTGGCACAAAGCTATTAGGCTACCTGCACCTTCAATAGGGTTGGTCGGTTGTTTGTTGTTTTTTGGCACAAAGCTATTACGCTACCTGCACCTTCAATAGGGTTGGTCGGTTGTTTGGTGTTTTTTGGCACAAAGCTATTAGGCTACCTGCACCTTCAATGGGGTTTGTCGGTTGTTTGGTGTTTTTTGGCACAAAGCTATTAGGCTACCTGCACCTTCAATAGGGTTCTGTATAATCTAAGAAC
>NW_013666299.1:243165-247509 GCF_000517525.1 Limulus polyphemus
GGTGTAGCATAAATACACATTCTATACTCGGTGTAGCATAAATACACATTCTATACTCGGTGTAGCATAAATACACATTATATACTCTGTATAACATAAAAAGTAATCAAATGAAAAAAGACCATTCACAACAAACCATCTCTTTCATGCAAGTCACAGGAAAGTGTTTAAAAAACATATAATTTTTACTTTACGTACAGTTCAAATGGAAAAAATTAACATAGCTTGCTTTACATTTCAAGTCACTGCTGGACAGTCTTCAGCTGAAAATACTTAGCTGATTTACTTGCTACATCTATGAATTTTATCTTGAATACATTAACCACAGCAGAGTATCATAATCAATGTATACAATCAGATCATTTATTTAAAACATTAAATCTATCTATTCACGTATAATGATACGGTCGAATGCACCTGTCCCCCCAAGGTCTTTAGGACCTAAAACCCACCAATGGAAGTATATGTGTGTGTGTGTATAATGATACTGTGAAAAGTTCTCTACATATTAATTCGAGTGTACTTCCTTTAAAATTAACTTTGAGCATTCTGTAAAAGTTTTCTATCCACATAAATAAAACCATTTTATTTTACGCTATACTTCTACTTACCCTGGGTGGTCCTATAATCATTCCTGTCCAGTGGGTAAGAGACATGTCCATGTCATCTTCTAGACCCCAGCTAATTGTTCCATCTCCAACACCCTTCTCACCTTGTTCCAATTCTTCTAAAAGTCTGAAGTTCCGTGGAACAACCACCCCTGCTGAGAAAAAAAAAGCTCAGTTCATTAGGATGCTACATTAGTAAATGAGCTATTAGTTATACTTGACTTGAAAAAAAGAAAGAAAAAAAAGCTCAGTTCATTAGGATGCTACATTAGTAAATAAGCTATTAGTTATACTTGACTTGAAAAAAAGAAAGAAAAAAAAAGTTGTTTTGAGAATACCACCAAAACCATGTCTTCCACAGACCTTGTGAAAAAAAAATGGAAAGAAACATTTACTTACTT
This sequence comes from Limulus polyphemus, assembly GCF_000517525.1. Classification (NCBI taxonomy): domain Eukaryota; kingdom Metazoa; phylum Arthropoda; class Merostomata; order Xiphosura; family Limulidae; genus Limulus; species Limulus polyphemus. Next base: position 244,175 of record NW_013666299.1, read on the forward strand.
CTTAAACAACTGAACCCTAAAGTTACAGCATTCTTACGTTTACACAACATTTTTATACAAATGTTACCCTTCCTACAAAGGCCCCAAATCCAAGAAATTTTATAGGCAAAAAAGCTGTATGTGTGTCTAAATGTGTTATCATTATTCATTCTTGAATATTATCAGCTTATGTTAATTATGGTCAATAAACATTTTTATGGAGATACTTTATAGCTTAAGAATAGTTAGCAGTATCAGTTCAGTACATTGTAACATAACATACTGACAGACAGCTAGACACCAAACTGTTGGTCCATCAAAGTTGTCCCATCCACTAAACAAAATTTTACATTTCTTAGAATTAAAAATTTATCAAACAGGAAATTACCTCTGAAATACCAAAAACTTTTCTTTGTTGAGTCTGAACTCATGCTTTCAACAACATGTGACTAAAAACTTCCAAATGTCCTTTTCACACTGCAGAGCGTGTATCACTTACCTCTGATTCTCCACTCTCCCATCTGACTTATTGTGCAAACAACAGGGAATCTTATATAAACTCTGCTTTCCTGCCATAACTGAGATTGTATTGAAAGTTGCAGTCATAACCAAAATTCAGTTCTAGGGAGGATGGAGACTAAATTAGGCTTACATTTACCCTGTTACCATAGTGTTGAGTTGATATGTAATTGTTAAGATATCAATGTATGCATAGATGGCAAAATCAAACTATTACTCAACATTATAACAATGTTAGGCCTAATTACTGTGAAGTGAACACTTATCTTCAGTGAAAAAGGAAAATATTTAATTAAAATTTTATAAATTTATTTATTGTGGAACTATATACTACGTTACTAACAAGAGAAATAAGAGGGAAGAAGTGATGGTGAAAAAAAGGGAGAAATACAATAACTAATTAATATAATAAATAAATAATATATATATATATACTGTAAGCTATGTTATGGAAGGTTTTACATTTAGGGAAGGGGACTAACATGATAATTTCAACAGGTATGTTTAGTATATATATATATATACACTGTAAACTTTGTTATGGAAGGTTTTACATTTAGGGAAGGGACTATCATAATTTCAACAGGTATGTTTAGTTGAGCACAGAAATAGTCAATGTGTGTAATCTGGTTATAACTTTCTAATGTAAAAGCCATAACAGTGGAGGTTAGACACACGTGAAAACATTGAGAAGGAGTTGACACCAATAATTTGTACCGTTTGACTTGAATTATTTCACATAAACTCTCTTCCACTTTATATGACTCTATATAATCCCAATCGACATGTGTAAAATTAAAGTCATCCTTTAAGTTTAATGTTTAAAACCCTGGGTAATACATTGTCTGGTCCTAGTGTTTTATCTATTTTTAATGTCTCTATCTTAAGTTTAACACCAATGGTACTATAATATTCAATAATCTATACGATTCGGGTCAACTCCGAAATTTCTCACAATATTAATACTAAAGTGTAATGGTTTTTAAACTAGACCCAAAGCTTTAGCGCTTTCAAATAGTTCACTATATGGGAATAAAGGTGTAGTAATACTTCTATTACTAGTATGAATTATGATTTAAGTACAAATCATAATGTGACTGATGTTTTAATAATAATTAGGCCTATATAGTAAACCTCACAACAATCAATGGTGAAATTGTAAGCCTGGTGTATGGACAGGTAACATACTTTTCAATTTTTTTACATAGTCTGATTCACTGATAGTGATTGTCTAGGGCGCCCAATTCAGCTATCGCGGGCTCTGAAATGTATTTATTTATTGTCACGTTTGCTTGTTGAATCAACTCGTCCAAGCTCATGTTTAATTTTGAGATTGTTAGTATTAGCATTAATACAGAAAAATAACAAAGTCTAATTATGATTAATTTTTTAAACTCTCAATTAAAACCAAGCTCACTTACCGGTGGATAACGCCATTTCAACTACTTATACAAACTACCGTTAGGTGGACATGTACAAAATATGACCAAGACTGTTGCTGTTGTTTGTTATTAAGCGCAAATCTACACAAAGGGATATCTGTGCTTGCCCACCACGGGTATCGAATCTCTGTTTCTAGTGGTATAAGTCCGCAGATATACCACTGTGCCACTTTGGGGCGACCAAGCCTATGTTTCCATCATATAATTTAATTCTGAAGTACAAATATTTATTCAAAATATTTTTATAAATTTCGAATATTTTATATGTTTTATTGTTTGTGAAATATTAAAAGATAAACTGATAAAAATTCCAGAATAGCATGCATAAAATTGCTAGTTAAATCATGAATACTACAGTCGACTAATTTTAGCCTTAGTTGCAGGTGATCATATACGCAGAAAATCTAGTTTCACTATGCATTAAAGAAAACAAAGCTTCAATAAAAACGTGTTGAAACATAAAGAAAAATAAAACAACTTAGTATCTATGGGATTGTCCTCCCCTCCCCCCAGTGGCACAGTTGAAAGTCTGCGGACTTATAACGCTAGAAGCCAGGTTTCGATACCCGTGGTGGGCACAGCACAGATAGCCCATTGTGTAGTTTTGTGCTTAACTACAAACAAACAAAAAATCTATGGGTTTGAAAGTCTTTGAATAAAAACAAATGGTTTATTTTGTTTGTTAAATTTCGCACAAAGCTTCCCGAGGGCTACCTGCGTTAGCCGTCCCAAATTTAGAACTGATAGACTAGAGGAAAGGCAGCTAATCAACACCACTCAACGCCAACTTTTGGGATACTCTATTACTAACGAGAAATAGGAATGGCCGTCACATTATAATGTTACGTCTCTGCTCGTTTGATAATTTCCTTCATTTCCGGTATAAATTCTTCCCGAGGAACTTCAGCGATACAAGTTCTTTCTTAATTAAAACTAGTTTATTCTTTCTCGATACAACTTTGTAATACAATTAACAACTTTTATAACACACGCTATAAATCACAGTGATTCACACACTTTACTTACGGTGCCTACTGTTCGCTTGACTTAATTATCTCTATCTTCAATATAACTTCATTGGAGCACGTCCCTTATGCTTGGGTCCCCTTTTAGCACAACATGTACTGCAGGTCCTGCACCATTCTTCCATATCTTGCCTCATACCTATCCAGTAAAATCTCTGCCGTACGTGACTCAATGTCTTCTTAACTCCGAGATGTAATCCTGTTAAACTATCATGGGATTGACGCAGCACAACTTCCCGCAACTTTCTCGGTATAACTGAGTGCCAGGTCGTCACTTTCCCATCAGCAGTTTCCCATCTCTGGAGAAGACTACCATCTTCAAGCTTCGACTGGTCCCATTGTGTCCAATAGTTCTTTGTCACAGGGCTTA
>NW_013666299.1:248296-250139 GCF_000517525.1 Limulus polyphemus
TGTGCCAGCTCTTGCAGGCTACCCCTTTAGCAAGAACTTAGTTCTAAACCTAGCCCTGTAGACTTTGGACTGATTTTGAGTTCCATACCTGAGTTCTAGAGCAGTCACCAGTGCTCTATCGTTGTGCTCGTCGTCTGCTGACAACTGTCCAAGTATTTCCAGTGGTTGTCTCTTCAGGCTCGTTGCGAGGTACACAGCTTTTTGCTCCTCTGTCCATCCATTCATTACTACCAGTAGGTCAAATTGTGCTCTATATGCTTCCCATGGTGCCTTCCCATCGAATTCATGTGGCTTCCTTCGTACTAGATCACCCCTATTGCTGACACTCATGTCTGGAATGTGACTTCTGGCAGGACTGGAGATGTCTGCATTAGGGTTTAGCTGTGGAGTCTGGAAGGGGCTTCCTGTTGTCTGGGGCTGATTAGGTCCGTGGCTAATGTATCATCCTTGTGTAAAAGACAGTAAATCATCCTTTAATGTATTTAATTCACTTTGAAATTTACTAATATTTTCCATTTGTTTACACTGGCTTTCTCTCAAATGTTGGAGACTTACTTCCTCTTTCTTTTCTCATTCTTCTTGTTTCATTTCTAGTTCCAGTTGCCACTGGTGCTGGTTTCTTGCCACTGCTATAGTCTCTCTTCTTGTTTATTTTCTTTCTCCTCCAAAAACTGCTGTAACCTAGAAGAGATTGTTTCTTTTCTTTCTCCTCCAACCACTGCTGTAGTCTCTCTTCTTGTTTATTTTCTCATTCTTCTTGTTTCTTTTCGTTTTCCTCCAACAACTGCTGTAATCCCTCTTCTTGTTTCTTTTCTTTCTCCTCCAACCACTGCTGTAATCTCTCTTCTTGTTTATTTTGCTGTTCTTGTATTGCTGCCATCAAATCTGCTAAGCTGTAGTTTGATTTGCCACTTCTCGTTTCCATCTTCTTTTTTCTTTTCCGTCCCATTCTCTGACACCAATTTGTTATGTCTCTGCTCGTTTGATTATTTCCTTAATTTCCGGTATTAATTCTTTCCGAGGAACTTCAGCGATACAAGTCCTTTCTTAATTAAAACTAGTTTATTCTTTCTCGATACAACTTTGTAATACACTTAACAACTTTTATAACACACTTATAAATCATAGTGATTCACACTCTTTACTTACGGTGCCTACTGTTCACTTGACTTAATTATCTCTATCTTCAATCTATCTGCCTATCTATGCAATTCTATCTTCTTTTTGCTTATTTGCCGGGCTTATATACTAAAAAAGAGGGCGACTGAAACAAACTAGAGTTGCCAGGAAAATTTATGATCCCTCTAGAAACTCCAGCGCGCATGCTCCCAGCGTCGCGTGACTTCTGCTATCGTAACAATAATGCCCCTTAAGCTGCCTATATCACAAGACATGCCGGACCAAATTGGCTTATTTAGTTTCTAATTAGGTTTAGGATATCGGTGTACTGAATGATAGTGTCATGCATTTTATATTTTGAACCTTGTTATTCATATGAACAACCAGTTTTCTAGAGTACTTGCTCGTGTGGTATATAGGCATAGCATGTGTTTGATATCTCCCTCTCGTTTTAATATAGGATTAATATTCTTATTTATTAAAGTTTGTGTTGTGTGCGGTTGACATATAACACATTGGTCAAGAAAGCTGTTAAGTTCATTTCACTCTAACTGTCCATTGTTCTGTGTCATTCATCTAAGTTATTACTTTGTCTTCCCGTGGGAAGATTTCCATATGTAAGTAGACAGCAACATTTCCCAGGTGGTGTCTAGAGGGTACAACTTCCTTACGATCAATGGAAATGACCAACATTCAGGTGGTTAAGATGCTCGACGCTCAATCT
>NW_013666299.1:251066-269356 GCF_000517525.1 Limulus polyphemus
AGCCCTCTGTAGCTTTGCGCGAAATTCAAACAAACAATTTAAGAGAAATGATAAACGGAAGGATAAAACAACAACAAAGGATTATAGATATATTGTACAACAGTTGAGTTTAAGTGTAAAGATTTAGAATAATTTCAGGTCTAAAAAGCTTAGTAAGTCGTTAAGAGTCGGGCGGTCTTTATCTATGGGTAAACTTTCTTTAATTTAGAGTTTAAGAATTAACTTAACTGTTAACATTAAACGCAAAATTATCAACAGTTACACTCCTATGAACCGATGTTTCAGAAACTTGAAAATATAGACATATAGATTCACAATAGTTATATGGCAATTTTGGCATTAGTCTGTTACACCTCCAATAAAATAGCGCCCGACTGACAGCGATTTCTCTCTGGTTTTTTTCACTGCTCCAAGCATAGTTTAAAAAAAACAACAACATATATTTGTCTGTCTATTCTTTCAGATTAGTTCGTTTTTCAAAATAAAGATGCTTTTATTATGTACTAAAACTGCGTTCCATGCTGTTCTGGATAATAGTATGCTGTTCCGTTCAAACTCCTGTTTTTTTTTGTTTATTTCCGCCCTATTTGCACATTTTACAACCAGGTGGCAAAGTATCGAGCGTGTTATTCAAGTGGTTGCACGTGATGAATTTTCAAAGCCAGTTACGTTGAGGGTTTAATTTCTGGAGTTTATATATCTTGTACCGACGTAAGCTGTCTACTCAAATAACAGGATGAATGAACTTAATATTTTTCTGGGTTTTAGTGACTGTTAGTGTTACTGCAGTATTAGATTGTCGCAGTTAAATATTCTTAGCACTTCTGATTTTGTGTTTTATTTATAAAGCCAACCGATGTTTAGATTAAGAAACTTTTTATTTTATTACACTATAATTTTTAGTGCGACTGCTAGGAAGAACTTGCTCGGATCAGTAAGGCTAAGAGTAAGAGTGTCGAAAGTTTCGACAAAGTTATTAATGTTGATTTTTACTTTAAACCTTTTTACTGTTTTCGGAAACTCAAGCTGTATGGAAAAAACACAACCAGAAGATATCGATTATATTGAAAATGGACCAAATGAGCAAATCAGTAACAAAGTGACTCCTATTATATTAGGTATGTTATGGTTAGTACTACTAATAGTAATATTAAATCATACATACACTATGCAGTACTCAGTGAATCGGTAGTAATACTAGTACTATATAATATAGTAGTGTTACTATTAGTAATACTAACATGTTATAACTTATAGTATTTCTCCATTTGTTTCTAACTTCTAAGTGTAAAATTATAAAAAAAACCTATAACCCAAAGTGCTCAAGTTATAGGGTTTTTATCATTTTGTATCAAGACTTATTGAACCTACGTGTTTTTCTGACATAATCATAAGTGTTTCTAAGTCAGTAAGTGTATTTATTACTTAAAATATTTACTTATTTAGCTATTTCCATACATTATAAACATATAATTACTCTATCTTTATCATAAATGGTTTTCATTTTATTCATACCAGTACTAACTTTACTACTGATTAGACCAAAATATAACCAAAAAGAATAAGTGATACTATAAAAAAAAATCAAAGTATAAAGTCTGTAAGCTGAAATTGTATCTGAATATAATTTATGAGTCTTATAAACACCAAACATCAGGTTGTTTACAAAGAATAAGAGAAGAGCTTAAGAACTTCCCGTTTTAGTGCTAGGATGAAGTGTCTTATACTTGAAACTTGAGCCCTGGTATCTCGGTTGGTTGAGTACTGATATTGAAACATTTAAATTAAAGTGAGCTGTATGTCCCAAGTTCAAACAGCTGGCCAAACAGATTTCACAACTCCTGACTAGTAATAGAATGCTTCTTTATAAATAACACACTAGCTGTGTTGAGTGTTTTTTGTTTTGTTTTTTAATAAAAAGCTTTAGTGTAGTTAATTCAACCCTGTGTATTTCAGCTCTTGATTTGTGTTGAATTTGAATTGTGGAAACAAAAACATTAGACCATTGTCAAAGCTGTTTCAAATAATGAAGGCCAGTAATTTCTGTGGTTAGTCTCCAGTGCTTTCCTTTTTTTTTTTTTTAATATCAAGGTACAAACAACATAATTACGCTATTTTTTGTACATTTATCAATCAATCAATCAATCCAGATATCAACACAATCCTTACAGGACAATGTGGTAGTAATAGTTAGATAGTAATAATTATCAGTTTGTGTTTTCTTGTTAAATCTTAAATTGTGTTTTTTTATTAAAATTTAATCTTCAAGTTTATTTATTCTCTTTTTAATGAAGTAAAAAAGTGAAATGACAATGGGCCATTTAGCCTATAAAGATTGCCTTTCATTCAATGGAAACAGCAAAAATTATATACTCCTGTTTGGCAAAAGTTATTTTTTTTTAATAGCATACAGCTCCAAAGTTTGATTTTTTTCTGCATCAACCCCTATACAGTTCTCATCCAAGTTTTCCACGTGCTTCTGAAGAGAGGCCTAAGAAATGAGTAGATAGTAGTACTGTAATAGAATATATGTGCATTTAATTTCACATAATTTTTAATCAAAAAAGCCTTTCAAACATGTAAAATATATTTCTTCTGATAGAAATTACTAGAAAAAGAGAACAACTAGTATTCTACTGAGTTTAACAAATGGTAGATGTTGCTGAGCAAAAATATTGTTATAACTTGCATATTCTTTGTGGTGTAATACATATTTTTCTGTTCAGTGTATATTGAAGTTTGGATAGACTTGTAATAAGAGCATTTTTTTTATATCTAATTACAGTAATTTTGACCTAATGAAAAATTTATTTAGTTTTCTTTAAATGAACAATTTTCACTTAAAATTGCTAACCAAAAAAACTGATGCGAAGAAAAAATATATATCCATTTATTGTTGTAAGTATAAAATTTATAGAATGTAAACAAATGTCATTTAATATTACACTGAAATAACTATTAACATTACCTAAGGTAACTAAATAAAAGAAGAAATCTATTTATACTAAGAGTTAAAATTACTGTTTCCATTATTATTTATGAAATATTTAAATATATAGGTAAAGTATTTATGATTAGTGATGGGTCCATGTTACTAGGTGTGGTATATGTCTCTTGTTGCAGTATAAGTAATTAGTAGTATCGGTTAAGTAATGGGAAATTTAATTTAAGTGTTAATTTATTTACAGTTTAATCTATAAACTGTTAAGTAGTTTAATTTAAATTTAAAAGTACTGGATGGCTATGTTGGTAATTAATAGGGAATTAACACTAGTAAAACTTCAGGGTGATTAGAAGTATTTCTGGGATGAAGTTTATAGGACGTGATAAGTGCCAGGATTGGGTTATGTTTCAGAATCTTCTGCATGATTGTGAATTGCAGGAGTCTCAGGAAAATGCAGTACATTTCTTGCATAGCTTGTATTCGTAAGCATATGTTGGAGAAGATTACTCTATTAGTATTACAGGGGAAAGGTAGCAGATTAAGGCCAAGAGTCGAGGAAGGAAGACATAAAATAGTCTTAAGGTAAAGGATGCTCTGGAAGATGGTGAGAATGAGTGTACTGAGTTTACTAGGATGGCCATTACTAAAAAAGTGAGGGTTATACAGGTAGATGTGATGATTGAAATAGTCATGAATTTCACCATTCTATAACTATTGTAGAATATATCTTTATTCAGTTGTATTCATGTAATGTTTTTATAATGTTTTAATCACATCCATGTTGACCAGGTGTCTCAAGATTGTACTAATCCTTTTACACATCTATGATTGAATGTTGGATAACCAGTTTTCGAGAGTACGTGGAAATGCTTTTAGTTTATCTTGCCAACTCATGAGATTGTTCATTCACTGAATGTTCAGATCCTGAAAAATGTGTATGGCCATGACAGCAGCAGTGACATTAACCCATATGAGAAGTGACAATTATGCATTTAGGATGACCAATCAGGAACATCAGAAAGAGCAACTAGAGGACCCAGACCCAGTTTGGTTGATATTTCTTGTATAGAAAGGTAGCTCATGCCCATCACAAACTTCTAAAGTTTGTTAGGAATACAGGATGTTATACTATACCATGACTATGAACTATCGAGGCAAGGTATCAAACTTGTGATCCAGGTAATTGTCCCCAGAGTTCTAATGCAGGAATTTCATTTTGTTTATACAACATAAGGAGTGGAGGACATCGGGGAGTATAATGATTTATCAAAACTGTGGGTAAGCAGTTCTTCTGGCCCTTATTGATGTAAAGGTGTTGTGTGATGGTGGAGAACTAAAACATGATGATTTTATGATTTTCAAGTATAACCTTAATTTTATCTTCCAGTAGAACTGAACTGAGAAAGTGCATCTGAATTCAAGCTCAGTTTCTTTGTCCATTTGACAGCATTGTATCGTGATCTTTGCTCTCTCACGGCATTGATTGGCTTTAACATTCAGACAAATGGTTGGCCCTAAAGGATCTTACAATTGATAATCTTTTCAATTCAGTTGCTATATGTTACTGCAATATTCTCTTGAGCAGAAAAAACATTATCTAAAATGGAGAACAAAGCAACTAGAACAAGGCACTTTCTGGACCTCATGTTTATACTAAAACTGCATGCAAATCAAGTAAATGAAAAAACTCCTATTTAACTTAAGCAGGTAGAAAACACTATGTGTGCATACTACAGTACTAGGTTATAAGCTAATAGTCTGAGTTATTAAATATTGGATTAAACAGGTAATTATTGTAACTTAAGCAGGTAGAAAACACACTATGTGTGCATACCACGGTACTAGTACTAGGTTATAAGCTAATAGTCTGAGTTATTAAATATTGGATTAAACAGGTAATTATTGTAACTTAAGCAGGTAGAAAACACACTATGTGTGCATACCACGGTACTAGTACTAGGTTATAAGCTAATAGTCTGAGTTATTAAATATTGGATTAAGCAGGTAATTATTGTAACTTAAGCAGGTAGAAAACACACTATGTGGGCATACCACGGTACTAGTACTAGGTTATAAGATAATAGTCTGAGTTATTAAATAATAAATTAAACAAGTAATTATTGTAAGTGTATGTTAAATAAGGAATAAGTAGAATTTATTTAATTATCTTAAGAGTTGGGATTATTGCTTCTAATTAACACTTTAACATAAAACAGATCTATAATTTTTTTCTTTTCTGAAAGTGTGTGTGTGTGTGTGTGTGTATGTGTGTGTGTGTGTGTGTGACAAAGACAGCCAGGAAGAACCAAACCCACTCTGTTTCACAGGAAGTCATGAGTTCCACTTGTAAACTTCTGTAAAATAATGGCCTCCAATACTGTTGAAGGCAATTTATTCTGAAGTAAATCGTCCTTTTAGAAAAATAAACTGATAACTGTCTTAACTAGAACCTAGCCCATGTTTTCTAAATCTGAAATTTATGTTTCATTTTCTTTCTTTTTTAAACTTGGAATATAACACAAAGAAATGAGTCATTGATCCTATCAATATCTTGAATAATATTGAAAAGTTCAATAAGATCACCTTTAACCCTCGTTTTCTCAAGAAGCTTTTCTCTGGAATCATCACAGTAGCCTTCTACTCTGAACCCCTTTTCAGTAAGTCAGTAATCTTTTTTAGGCGATTCTTATTCCTCTATTTCAGAGCTAAAAAAAAATGTCCATTAACTTGCACAGCTCCCTCTCTTTAAGGACCCAATCTTTATTCTTACATTTTGCTGGTACCAAGGTGCATTCTTTTTTTTATAATGCATGCAGAGGGCAAATAATGTTGGAAGTTTTAAATCAGAAGGACTGTTTAATAAGGAAAGAACTCAAGAACTTTAGGAATAGAAATATATGTGTACCACTTTTGGGAGTGCTCCCTTGAGCTTAGTGCTGGTGTGGTATATTTAGATAAAAGTGATTATTCCTGGAGCAATGGGATAGGTCTGCTGAATAACAGGAGATTCAACAGGATAGTTAAATACAGAGTAATACTGAATGTCTCTGAATAACTTAGTATATAAGAATGAAATAGATTGGACACAATATAAAATGCAAAAACACAATCTTTATTATAATGGAAAACACAAATGCAGTGTATGTACTTGTATAGACAATGGAATGTTGGTTTTACTGGATTGGATCTATTCTCTTTCCAAACTGACTTCTTGAAGATGATGTATTAGACTATTTTTAAATCTAATGTTCCTTACTTAGATTTACCTAGAATGACTAGCTCTGTCCATGTGACTGGTCATTCTCATTTAAACATAAGGAAGGTTGTAACCTCAAGATATTATCTGACTTACCATTGGAAGATACTACAGTTCACATAATATGAACAATGTGCATCATTACAGCCATAACCATCATTGGCTGAACAGGTGGAATCTACAGAGAATGAACAAAGAACAAAGGCAGCTAGAACAAAATCAACTTAACAACTTGTTTACCATGTGTTATGTGAAAACTGCACATGAAGGGAATGACTGGTTAATTCCAAAAAGTTCTCTATTAGAATAAGAAGGTATGAAACTCATGATATGTGTATTTACCAAACAGGATTGAATTACTTGGCAGGATTAAAGGCTTACATGAAAGATTATCAAGGATATTATTAGAATTGTAGGTGGAGTGTTTGGTCCTATGGGACAGTCTTCTGGAAAAGGTGAAGTACATGCTACAGATTGACTATAATGAGGCTGGCTAGATAACAGGGTGATCTAAAGCATTTCATTAAAGGTAGTTTAAATAAAATTTACATAGTAGTAAGGGAGTTTGTGAAATTGGTAATAAACAAATTTTGGTGTGTTAGTACCTGAGGAGTGTAGAATTGTTGATTTTTCTTCTATTTTCAAAGTGGATGATGTGACTTACCTTGGAAATTTATAGACCAGTTAGTCTTACAGCATACTTTTGTTATTGAAAAAATTCTAGATATTTTGAAAAATAAACATCTTTGCAAAATAATTTAGTGAAGTATGATAATTGTACAAATAAACAAAATATAAAAGTAAATCCTGAATACAATTTAACTGTTTATGTAACTAAAATGTTTCTAGGTAAGAAGCAACCATAAAGGCTATCGAGGACAAAGCAGCAAACAATACTATTGGCAGCTACATGTACTTGATAATGAATAATGTGTGACAATTTTAAAATATCCATTGGGAGATTGTAGTTTAAAATAAGCTCTTCCTATTGGTTATAAACATGTACATCAAATAAGTACATGTGGCTTGTAAATCACAAGACTAAGTATAAAAGGTGGACATCACTTCTGTCAGGGGGTGGGAAAATATTTTTTGTTTTCAGTGAATGGGACCAAAGAACTTTGAAACAAGAAATGTAAATAGTGCAATAAACATAGATTGTATCTAGACATACATGTACAGTGTAGGTGTAGTGTTAGTCAAGTTACAGAAACCAAAAGTTAAGATTTGTGCATACTTGTAGGTCATGTGATAACAAAACTGAAGTTAAAGTATTTTTTAAATGTTACTTTTGGTATAAAGGAATTAAAACTTAGATAACATAAAACTTTGAATAATAACATATATTATAATGTTAATTTCATTGACATACAATGATAGTAAAGTTATCTAATTAAATTTTATATGCAATTCGGTAGCAAACATAGACAGGAGTTTAAAAGGGGACCCGTAACAAAAAGATTAATTCTAAAGATGTAACAGTTAACTGACTCCAGGGAGCCATGCCTCCCATATCACAAGATATTATGCTAACAAATGACATGCATCAGCATGGGCTAATAACGGGCATTACTGGCTACAATACTTTGTGGATGCCTCAAGGAACAGTGAGTAATATGGGATTGGAATTGTATAAGATGTTGACTTGTTCTTAGATATAATGTTTTTTGGTTAAATACATGTATAAGCTTGTGGAATAATTTTGTTTTTTGATAAAGTTGCAAGTAGTTTGAATTATTTTCTAATGATGTTGGATAAGTATGTAGATATGGTAGGGTGTAATTTGGAGTAATTTTTGTGTGTAAATATTATGTTTTCTACAGTATCGTTGATTAACACCATTATTAAGATGAAATACACTTTTATATGATTACTTTTAATTTGTTCTTGTAATTCTTGAGCAGCCACTCCAATATTCTAAAAACACTTAGAGGTCCATTATCATCTGATTTTCTTAAAATAAACACTTAAATTTCATGTTAATCACTTAATTAATTTATGTAGAAGAAATGTTCCACATTTGTTTTGAGAAAAAGACCCACTCACTCTGTAGTATTAGCTACATTCTTGTATCCTCATAAATTTTGAAAAAGATGTGCGAGATGAAAGGATTTTTCATATGAAATTTAAAAACAAAATTTGGATTTAAAGTTTTATGTATTGTATTTTCAAAACTTCTCTTATTAAAATCTTTTTTTTTTTTTGATGATCAAGTTCCAGGAGATGGAGGCAGTCAGGTACAAGCAAAGTTGAATAAACCAGAAACTGTTCTCTATTACTGCGACAAAAAAACAACTGAATACTTTACCCTTTGGCTTAATTTGGAGCTGTTAATACCGTATCTTTTAAACTGTTGGGTGGACAACATGAGGTATGTACTATATATATGGTAGAATGTTTATTGATAACAACTATGGCCCAGCATCATGGTTGGTATATATGTGCATCTTTAGTTTAAACATAATTAATACATATGTAAATGTGTATGGAAATTTTTTGCTACTTATGATTTGAGTGCGTTAGTGTTTTGGTTTCTTTATATTTCTGGCCTAGACATTTATGTGGAAACAATGCATCAATAGGAAATGGATGTGGTATTATGCCCAGGGGTGAAATTCTAGAAACAATAGTTGTGGTACTCAGCTGGGTGAAGTGGATCTGTTTTTGAAAAAAGAAAAAAAATCTACGTGTAAACATAAAAAATGACAAAGCAGCTCAAATAAATTCCTGGTACTAGTACCACCTTAAAAATAAGTTCTGGTACTAGTACCACATTAAAAATAAGTTCTGGTACTAGTACCACCTTAAAAATAAGTTCCTGGTACTAGTACCACCTTAAAAATAAATTCCTGGTACTAGTACCACCTTAAAAATAAATTCCTGGAAATTATGGCAGAATTTCACCCCTGATTATGCCACAGTATGGTTCATTACTAGCTTTCAGTAAAAAAAAAAATTATAATAAGATTTCAGTTATAACATTCTACCTGTTGCACTCTGTTGTGATTGGGTCTTTCATTTAATACTACAGATCTTCATCTACCAGCTTAGGCATTAAACGGTAAGATTTAATGCCTCATAAATTATTTGTGAAATCTACCTACTCTTACCCAGCTGGCCTTAAGGGGTTTTCAGACATTTTGTTACAAACATGTAATAATAAATACAAAAATTATGGTAATTAGTTTTTTTTTATCCATAATTTTCTTACTTCTTCAGCACAGAAACCTAATTCCAGATAAAAATTAAATTGACAAAAATGTGAATACATAATCAGTTCATGAGATCAAAACTATAAGTCATAGAAGAATACACGTGTGTCGTTTTGTTACCAATTACAAACCAAGTTTTCTTAACCCTTTCACTGTGCTGTGAAAATCAACTGAAGTAGATTGAACCTTTATTACTGTTAAGTCCGGAAAGTTGACTTTTCTCCATGGCAGCCAAAAATCTTTCGTTACCATAACAATCGAGAGAAGTCCCTTGGTCTTGAAATGGCTGCCATTTTACTGTCATATAGTGGAGAACCATTTGCACATTTTCTGGTTGAAGATATAAATTTCTGTTATTTAATATTGTTTTCAAGAAATTTTAATGCCACATGTGGAAAGTCTATGGTCATTTCAAGTTGGAAACGTAATAAAAGAGGTCAAATTTTGGGTAATGCCCCTGAAATCTAATTATGTAGTGGAAGGGTTAAATGTGACTGATCTGTAAAAAGGAAAACACAGAAGAAAAAAAACTCGAACATATTTTTATATCATTTCTCTGTGGTGGCCACAGCAGATAGACCCAACGTGGCTTCGCTCTAAAACAAACAAGCAAACATATTTTCAGAACTTTATAAGAATAACATGAAATGATAACTATTATTTTTAATAAACTTTTATTTTTCTTGTAAAAAGTTTTGAAAATTCAGGTGTTTGAACAAGAGGCAGCATGTATTTGTATAGTAACCAAGCTGAGTTATATTTACTGTGTTTAATTTCCTTTATTTGCTGTAATATTAAGTCTTGATTTCATAAATGCATTAATTAAGTTTTAAATAATTGCTTGTGGTTGTGATACTACTTCTGCAGATTGGTCTATAACAACCACACTAGAACAACAACAAATTCACCAGGTGTGGATATCATCATACCAGGATTTGGAAACACAGTTAGTGTGGAATGGTTACATCCAAGTCATGTGTCTCCAAGTACGTATAATATTTTAACAATTATTTTTTCCAGTAGTAAATTTAATCCAATAATTAATTTTCCAACCTAAGCCTAAGGCCATATGCAGAACAAAATAAAAAATTCCTTAATTGTTATCTGTATAAATGTTTAAAATATTCTTCAAGTGATGGAGAATACATGAAACAAACTAGATTTGATGCATTTTGTAAGCAAGTTTTATTCTATTCTTTTTTTTAATGTTAGTTTCATTGTTTAAAATGTTTGATATATTTAGTTACATTTATGTTTTATATCGTGTATTATCCACTTTTATTTCTTAATTTCTTAAAATGGCTGAACTTGATGAGATGTTATTGAGATGGCAGCTGAATATATTGTTGTAATGGTTTCTATTGTTGGTGGGTTCTGTTTATTTGTGGATGGCATTGGTGCTTTGTACCAACCTAGTTACAATGAAGCTATACATAGCAATGTGTACTATAATTCAAAATTTACTATGTGTACTTTCATAGCATTTGGTAGGCTTTTTAGTAAACATCAGAAGTATGTTGTACACAAAAAATCTGAATTTTTAATAAAGAATTCTTATTAAAGATTTATCTGTGAATTTACTGAGTCAGTAAACACTCTGTCTAGTCTGAGTATAAGGTGACTTTCATGTTAAGAATAAAAATACTTTTTTTTTCATCTTACAGTTTTCATATTTTATTTGCATAATATCTAAGACCTCCAAAATGAATATCAAAAATAATTTTTCAGTAAAACTATATCTGCTATTTTCTTCACCTCTAACACTAGTTGTAGCAAAATTGGCATTATGATGAAGAAAAAATCTGTCTTTCAAAAGCGCTCATTTTATAGGGTTTGATATTTTTGTTTTATCGAGGTGTGATAGTTTGTTCTTGGACATACAGTGTTGGGTATAATACTTAAGATATTGATTTTTATTTCAGTTTTTTCTAATTTTATTATGTTTATTGCGATTATTTTACAATGTGATACATTTTAGTTGTATTATAATATCTATTCTGCATCGTGTACTTAGTAGGTCTCCTCTGGTGGCCTAAGATATTGTTAACAGTGAGGGTACTTAACTGGTGAAATAATGCATTCTAATCTACAACTAAGATAGTTTGAACATATATTTAATTAGCTATGATCAGTACTGGGTATGTTTTCAATTCTCATCCTTATAGGTAGCTTTCTGTGATCAGAATTTAATTATAAATACTGAATCTGTACTTATGTAGGATTTGAAAAAATGTATTGCACTAATATTACTCATTTATTCTACTGTATTGTTCAGGAACCTAGCTGTGTAAAATATTAAGATTGAATATGAAGCCAAATCTACCATTTGATTCACCATTCACCACTTGTCACTGAGTTATACTGGTACAGTTATTAGTCACATATCCTTCAAATCCTATATAGATACAGGTTGACTATAGTAAGGAAAAGATAATTAAAAAACCATGCATATAATGAGCATAATAGTTAAAAATTAAATCAGGACCGATTTATCTGTTAGCAATTTTCTTAGGTTTAAATACTAGTTTAGTTTTATACAATATTTAACACAGCCACATCCAAAAGGCACAATAGTATAGGCTTTTGAAAGTAACATAAATGTTATATAAATTTTACCGTTTGATTTTGTACAAAGCCACACATTGGGCTATCTGTGGTCTGTCTGCCTCAGGAAATTAAACCCCAGATTTTAAAGTTTAAGTCTGTAAACTTACCATTGATCCAATAATGGACACATTTTATGAACCTCGTTAATCTTTATAGAAAATGTAATTGGAGACTGTATGGATATAGACCGATGATTGACACAAACGTAAACCTATAAATAGCCCGATGATTGATACAAAAGTAAACCTGTAAATAGCCCGATGATTGATACAAAAGTAAACCTGTAAATAGCCCGATGATTGATACAAAAGTAAACCTGTAAATAGCCCGATGATTGATACAAACGTAAACCTGTAAATAGCCCGATGATTGATACAAACGTAAACCTGTAAATAGCCCGATGATTGATACAAACGTAAACCTGTAAATAGCCCGATGACTGATACAAACGTAAACCTGTAAATAGCCTGATGACTGATACAAACGTAAACCTGTAAATAGCCTGATGACTGATACAAACGTAAACCTGTAAATAGCCTGATGACTGATACAAACATAAACCTGTAAATTGTATCGTATGAATAGTAAATCTTAACTGTATCGACAAAGATAATTTAATTGTGCTACAAATTTATTGTTTACTTGACTCATTTTTGAATATATTAAATTATTATAAAATACAATAAATTTTCAACTGCCTTTAGAAAAGGGGGGAGGAGATATATAGCATAAGAAATGTTCTTTTCACCAAGGAGAACAATGTTGAATTAACAATTATGATGTTTTATGTAAAATTTCTGTATTATTCTCCAGATTTACAGTAGGTAACACTACTTGGAAAAAAACTGTAATTCATTTGAAGTTGAAATGTTCTCTTTTCTTTCTTTGTAAAAATAATGTTTAGTTTTTAAAGGAAATATTCATCTATTTACTAAATGTTCAGATACACATTGAATGTGTGTAACATTTCTGCAGCCCTGATTTACAGTACTGCATATATTATTTTTCATAATAAATTTATTTTTATGTTGTTTTCACTATTTCTTTGAAATATTTATTGGAAAGTTTTCTATTTATAAACTTATTTTATTATTGTTGTTTTTAGGTGCTTATTTCACAAACATAGTTGAGTATGTGTTACCTTTGGGGTATAGCCGGGGGGTGAACATCCAAGGAGCTCCATATGACTTTCGCAAAGCACCTAGTAAGTACTAAAAGCTTCTTAGAAAGTAAAGCCCTCTTTAAGATCTGTATTTTAAGCATGAGCTCAGATATTCTTTGCCTTTTCACTTAGTGACAATACAAAATTTATTAAATTTCTTTTTTTTTTATTAAGTCTTAGAAATTGCCTTAGGGACATGCAGTTGTAAATAAAAAAAAAAAAAGCATTTCCCAAAGTTGTCATATTAGAAATTATGAAATAATGCATGTTGAAATTGAAAATAGTACTTTTTTTTTAAATACACTGGAGTTAATTTATAGAACTGTATATGAATCTGTCTTTTTGACCAGAAAATTGAAATTGTTTTATGTACTTGTTACCAAAATTTATTGATAAATTTAAAGATATCCTACACAAGTTTGAGTAGAAAGCTTCTAAAGTTTGTTTTGGCCATTTTTAATTGGAAAATGCAGCTGAATATAGATTGAAAACTGTAATATATTATTTATTTTTTCAAAGAAAATGTTTCAAATTTAAGTTGCCTTAATTGCTTTAACAGTCTTAATAGGTCAGAAAATTTCATTTGGAAATATGCTGTCAAGCTTGAAACACTTGTTAGTTTATTCAGATTTAAAGGAGGTTATTAAGCAATTCTGAAAAAATCTTATACAGAGAGTTGTGTAAAATTTTATTAAAATGATTTTGAGTATGAAAATCAAGTGATGTGACAACCACAGTCAGTGTATAAAGTCACAATGGAACGGTTTGTATCAGAACTACATTTTGACATTGTTTGGTGTTTTGTAGGTAGTGTGATGCCACCGAAAGTTGATCGCTTTAGGGAAGGGTATATAACAGTCATTTCCGACTCAAAATATGTATACGCTTAGGTCATAAAGATGTGTTCATATCAGGATTTAGAATTTCTAAGACGAGGATATCCCTCTTACTTAATGGCATTTGAAAACAAAGGAATATGGAAAACTTGGGGCATCAGAAACATCCAAAAAGAGTCCTGCAACAAGCTGTACCCAAACCATGGTAAGCAAAATGTGGCATCTTGTAACTGGTGGGAATCCACAAACACAAAAGTCAGTAGCAAAAGCCGTCTTTGTGCCACAGCAACAGTGTGCAACATAACCAAGAAGGATTTCTGTCTGGAAAAGCAGCACAAGTCTCACGTACACAACATAGCAGCTAAGTCATTGTACGCCTCAAGCAGCTGGAGAATGAAATGCTATTATGAAGACAAACTGGTCAAGTCACCAGACATCTTTGCGATCGAACTGTTGAAAAGGGGGCTAAGAGACCATCATCCCTGTACACTAGATAGCTTATGGAGAAACAGCATGGGAAAGGGGGTGTGCTTTAGACAGCCTTACAATGGAGCCTTTTACAAAGGAAACCATGACGCAGGGCTGTTATCATGATGCATAGTCATCAGATAGAACATGACTGGACACGGATTGTAACAATGTGGTGAGACTCCAAAATACTTTAATTTTACTCAAACACTATAAAATGTGGAAACATGTTAGTTTATAGACTAAGAACTGTAACCTGAGCTATTTCTTAGGGGTGATTTGTTCAAGTTATTCATTACTAGGAAAGGCAAATTGTATTCCCAACCAAAGAAAACTTGTATGAATTTACAGTAAATTGTTTTTTAAGTTCAGTTCTATCTTAGCTTGCTTTGTTCTTAACCATTAAATATTTAAATGTTAAAGAAAATTGAAAACACACGGTGTATGTTTCTAATGTGAAATCAGGAGATAATCCTATTCACACCTAGTAGGTGGAATATCTCAACCTTTGTAATATGAAGATCTGAGTTATAAAAAAACACACAAGATCAGTGATACATACTTGTAGACTTAAATTACAAAAGTATTTTTATGTTTACCTGGGTACTGGTGGCCATTTGATAGAGCTCTGGATTTTGGAGCTCATGAGCCAGGTTCAAATCTAGGTTGATGATATAGATAGAATACTTTGCTTTAGGTCCTTGCCATCTTTGTACTTTATCTAAATAAAGTTTGAGGATTTCCCAATAAATTTAGCTCTTAGGTTTTTTTAATTTGCAGTTGTGTAAGCTATAATATGAAAATATATTCTCTCATTTTTCCCAAGTTATCGAGAAAGTCCGATTGATAGTTGAAGTATGTGTTATTCTGTGCATGGCCTTCGAAAGCTTACATTTTACTGACAGAAATTATGGATTGATAATTATTTTGATCAGTCATAATACTATTAAATGTTTTGCAGACGTGAACTTTTTTCGGTAATTAAGTCTACTGATTAGTATTTCGTGGGTTGATAGTGTTTACAGGGTTGTTCTTTTTTCATTTGTTTTATTATAGATGAATTGCAGGACTATTTGAAGAATGTTACCAATATGTTAGAAAACACGTATTACAAAACTGGAAATAAGAAGGTTCTACTGATCTGTCACAGCTTGGGGTGTCCTGTAATGCTGTATATGCTTAACAAACAGTCACAGACTTGGAAGGATAAGCATGTTAAAGGACTTGTTTCTCTTGGAGCACCTTGGGGAGGAGTTGTTAAAGCTTTAAAGGCTTTTGCTTCGGGTAGAGTATCGCTTATAATTATCATCTGTTGTATTCTGCAAACAACTGTAATTTGTTTTTACACTTAAAATGAATTAATTGAATGTAAGGTGTATTTTTATCAAGTCTCATATGTGTATATATATATTTTTTACTTAGATTACATTGGAATTTAATGTTGTTCCCTTCCCCCCTTAATTCTTTAAGATGTAGTCTTTTTCGTGCAAGAACATTTTGAAATATTTGAATCTCATGAATAACTATAATAACTATGATATTTTCTATGCACATGATCTAAAGCTGAAATCATATGTAATGTTAAGATATAAAAGGTGTTGCAAAAAAATAATAAAAGTTGTTCATGTATACAGGTTTTATTTAAAATTTTGTACACGATGGTTCCTAGTGTTACATCACTTGTATTTCAGTTGATGTTTTCATAAAATGGGTATTTTGGATTGTGAAACGATTTCCCACATAAATTTAGTCGGGAAATGAAATTATGATAAATTGGACAGTTCAGATACTTGGTTACTGCATTTGTTATTATACATCTGAACTTTTGTCTTATACCATTAACTGCTACTCTTGTTTAATACATGTAAATGGCAAAATCCATCAAGTTTATACATTACATCACACTATAAGAATGTGTAATTCACTTAATTTAACTAATTATTATTAAAAAAGTGAACATTAAATTTAAGTAGAAAGTAAGCCACTTTACCAGTAATGAAAAACAATGACTACGTGAAGCCTGTGTTAGAAAGTTTTAGATACAGATACATTATTTTGTAAGGCTCAACGATGGGACATCAGTAAGCTGAAACCACATGTAATGTTAAGGTATGAAAAATAACAGAAGTTGTGCATGTAAGTAGGTTTTATTTAATTTCTGTAATATGTAGTTGTAGTATTGGTTCTTTTTCCCCATTCAAGAAAAGTAAGTTTGAACCCCACGTTTTGCTTGTCTGTATAAAATTATACAATCTTTTCTATTTTTTACCAGGAGAAAACTTGGGAATTTTTCTCGTCAAACCTCTTACTGTGAGACAAGAGCAGAGAAGCTGTCCCAGTTTGGCTTTTCTCACTCCTTCTGATAGATTTTGGTCCAAAAGTGAAGTTCTTGTGTACACAGCAAAAAAAAATTACACAGTTGGAGACTACTATGAGTTTTTTCAGGACATTAATTTTCCAACTGGTTGGGAAATGTGGAAAGATACTCATAATTTGACCTATGATTTGGAGCCACCTGGTGTTGAAGTTCACTGTTTACATGGGTCTAATGTCGACACTATGGAAAGGTGTTGTATAGTTTAACTCTTTTTAATTACGGATGAAATATAAAGTTTTACTGAAAAAACTTTTGATATTTGGCAGGTTCTAGAGGTTATGCCATGAAATCTTAAAACTGTAAGATGAAAAAGTATTTTTAATCTTAACTTGAAAATCATTTTGCACTCTGATTAGGGAGAGCTTGAGTCAGACTCTGACTTCATAAATTCACAGAGAAATCTCTTGTAAATATTTATGTTTTATTAAAAATTTGATATTTTGTGAATTAATACTTCTAAATCTTACTAAAAGCTTGTCAAGTTTTTGAGCTTTACTTACTGTGTTAAATGTTATAGTATGTACAGTTTCATGGTTACTAGGGGTTACGAGGTTGGTTTAAACAACAAGTCGGTATAGTGTGTTAATAGACACAAGTAAGGTAAACATGTAAAGTATTATACCATGTACATAAATACAATGTGTGAGAATTTCGTCTAAAGGCAAGTTACTGAAGTACAGAACAAATGAAGAAATAGTTTTTAAAATGTGACATAGTATTTTTAAAACAATTCTGGTGTCACGTGTACTTTAACAGTTTCTACTTTTAGTGTCACGTATTTTAACAGGTCGTACTTCTGGTGTCACGTGTATTTTAACAGTTTCTACTTTTGGTGTCACATATTTTAACAGTTCGTAC
The DNA here is from genome assembly GCF_000517525.1 of Limulus polyphemus. Lineage (NCBI taxonomy): Eukaryota > Metazoa > Arthropoda > Merostomata > Xiphosura > Limulidae > Limulus > Limulus polyphemus. The sequence continues at coordinate 268,787 of NW_013666299.1, forward strand.
TTCTGGTGTTGCATGTATTTTAACAGTTCATAATTCTGGTGTTGCATGTATTTTAACAGTTCATAATTCTGGTGTCGCGTGTATTTTAACAGTTTCTACTTCTGGTGACGCGTGTATTTTAACAGTTTCTACTTCTGGTGTCGCGTGTATTTTAACAGTTTCTACTTCTGGTGTCGCGTGTATTTTAACAGTTTCTACTTCTGGTGTCGCGTGTATTTTAACAGTTTCTACTTCTGGTGTCGCGTGTATTTTAACAGTTTCTACTTCTGGTGTCGCGTGTATTTTAACAGTTTCTACTTCTGGTGTCGCGTGTATTTTAACAGTTCATACTTCTGGTGTCGAGTGTATTTTAACAGTTCGTTCTTCTGGTATTCTGTTTATTTCTTAATAGTTTCAGCTATGCTAAGGATGACTTTCCAGATGGACAACCAACTATTAATTATGGAAATGGTGATGGAACTGTAAACCTTAGAAGTCTTTTTGGATGTCTGAGATGGAAAAGGAAGCAGAAACACAAGGTGTACCATAAAGTTTTCATGAATATGGACCACATGGATATTCTTCATGATC
>NW_013666299.1:269438-272306 GCF_000517525.1 Limulus polyphemus
GGATGTACTGAGATAGGAAAAGGAAGCAGAAACTACAAGGTGTACCATAAAGTTTCATGAATATGGACCACATGGATATTCTTCATGATCCAGCAGTTTTAGAATACATTAAGAACCTAATTATTGAAGCATGATGGTTATAAAAAAAAATTGTAAGTGAACTAAAAAATAAATAGCATCTCTCTCTCTCTCTTTTATTTAAAATGATTGTCTTAGTTGTGTAATAAATTCTTTGACTTTTGTTTATTTATCAAAACTTTTATTTGTAGAAATTATTTTTCAACTCTATTGCTCTTTTTTTCAGTTAGCCTTACGTGAAAGCTATATAGCATTAAATGTTTTTAGATTTTCCTTTTTATTAAATTAATAAAATGGGGAAAACAAATTATTTTTGGATATTAAATTACATATGTAACTGAAAAATATTGTTTATAAATGCATTATTTTAATATTTTTACTTATTTACTGTCAAGAGCATTTAACAAAATGTCCACTTATTAGTTTATTGAGAATTCTTTGTTTGAAACTTTATGTATAAGTGTCTGTTCAAATTTCAAATTTTATTTGCTGCTTCATTTTTTCAAGAATTTTGCATATCTTTTAAGATAAAGAATCTGTTCTTTATTTAACACCGGATATTATAAATCTTAATAATATAAGGAATGTGATTATTTTGAATTCCAGATTCTAAATTTTGGAAAATCTTCTAAATTAATGTTCTCGTGTGCCAATCATTTTCAAAGAATTGATAAGAAACTTCGCTGGAAATTTGATGAGATAATTCTTACAAAGGTCGTATAAATACGGTTTTGTTTATGTATATATTGATTTCTTTAAAAACTATTAAGATTATCTTAAGTTAAAGCATCGTAGTGCTTACATAACAGTGACATGTCATGTTGATAATGAAATTTGTTTCACATAACTCATTTTGTTTTACAGTTTTTTTTGTGTTATTTCTGTGCAGTTTTGAAAGAAATAGATTAAAACATGTTATATATATTGGAATTGTTCACTAAAATTTGTAAGAATAGAGCTCGTAACTTCCTGTTATGAAGCATAGCAATTTTTATAATGACTGCATAAGTTTGAACTGTAGCTTTAAAAAAATAACAAACTTCAGGTGTTTTTGTATATTTGCATCTCAAGATTTTTAATGGATATTTATGATCACATATACATCTATGTGATTTTGCAGTAATATTGAATGTGAATTAAATAATTCAAGATATTTCATTGTAACAATGAATAAGTCACTATATTTTTTATAATATGACGCATCACTGCTCATCCCATGTTATCCAGGAGCTTATCTTCTGTTATTAGGAGTAATAATGGCTGGACTTTCATTATTATTATTTTTTTATTATATTAGAATTATAAAATAGTACAACAGTTAAAACTTATGCAGTGCTTTCAGTAAATGCAATTAAAAATGAAAAATAATTAAATTGGCTTAGAATTCAGTAAGTTCTGGACAGATAAAATAATTAGGGTGAAATAATGACCAAAATAATCTGAATTATGTGTTGTATTTCGTATTGTAGTATTCATATTAGAAATTATGTGTGGTGTTGTGGTATTCATATTATAAAATTGTTTGTACTTGTATTACTTTTGGTAAACTTTTCCTGAAGTATAATTTTAAAATTAATTTCATGAAATGCTAAATATAACTTTAATGTTTATAACAGTAACTGTGGTGAACTAAATAAGTTGTTTAGGCTTAAAAGGTTGGTAAAATAGTGAAAGTTTATTTCAACATTCTCATAATAAAACACAAGAATAATTTGGGAATTGAAGTTCTACTTTCAAATACATTTTGGTCAGAATTATAACAAGATGAATAAAAATTACTGTTTCCCTACAAAAACATAATCATATATGATAGTTTGTTATAACTGTGTCTTTGGTAGGTTAAAATGACAATGAAGTTTGTTTTACTGAGCTAGCTTTAACAAACAGTTGAAAATTATAACATTTAATTGAACCATTCATTGTGTGTTTGTTTGGCAAGCATGTTTTGATAAGTTTCTAGTATCCAACTGTATCTTAACTTTTGTTTTTATTTCTTAAAGATATCTTGCAAAAGGCAAGTGCTGGTTGGGTAAAAGAAAGACTGTTAGGTTACAAACACTTAAATGTTGAGATACGTGTTGATAAAAAGGTATTTTTGGGATGTTTAAACACTTCTCACCCCGAACATTCTGAGGAAATGTCGTGCCGTATACAGATACAAGTTTGGATGTTAATGTATTATCGTTTCCTCTGTATTAGTGCTTTTTACTATGATAACAGTGATAATAAATTTTGAAATGCTAGTGAATTTCATTTTTTTTGGCAATGCTCATTTTGTTTTGTGTTTTGGTCTATCCTGTATAATGATAATCAGTTCACAGCAAAGTTACTAAGTTATAAATTAGTTGCAATCATTTACTTTGGATAAGAAATTTTTGAAAGGATTGTTATTTCTTTCCCACTTAGCTTCATTACTTATTTCTGTTTAGCTAATGAGTTCTATAATTGTATTTGTAATTTTAACATTGACAGTCTGCTAATTTTGAGATTATTCATTAAATATTTAAGCACAAAAGTGACATTTTAAGTGACTTAAATCTTGACATTTATTTTTTGAGCATTTTCTGTGTGTTCCACTAAAATAGTGATTCCATCGATTTGTGCATGAAATGATGTATTAAGTTCTTAATGTCATTGGAAATGTGCATACAGTAGCCACGGAACAAATCTACGCTAATCTTACTTATCGGCCAATGAAATCACGCATTCTTTAATTGAGCCAATTGCATAATGAAAGTGATACACTTTTGTAGTTTTGGGGACCAATAACAATAGTGTTTTGTAGTTCTG
>NW_013666299.1:273203-280150 GCF_000517525.1 Limulus polyphemus
AATTACAATAGCGTTTTGTAGTTCTGGGGACCAATTACAATAGCGTTTTGTTGTTCTGGGGACCAATTACAATAGCGTTTTGTTGTTCTGGGGACCAATTACAATAGCGTTTTGTAGTTCTGGGGACCAATTACAATAGTGTTTTGCCACCTTGTTCATTCAGTGATTTACCATGATTCTATGTTAGAATCCAGTCTTTTGAGGCTTGCTATAAAACTATGCTGTACATAAGAAACAATAAACGGTCATATAGAGCAGTGGACATGGTATAAGATATTTTATATTACTAAACAGGAACTTTAGTGTTGCACAATTCAGGCTCCAACTGGTGAAACACCAGTTTAAAAAGTCAAACAGATGTGAAGGATGAAAATAAGAAATTTGTGGACAGTTACAAGAAAAGAACAAACTTTGGGCTATAATTCAGAAAGCTAAGGTATCCAAGTAAACCATTAATGAAATGTAATTAGAAAATAAGTGACTAGTGATGGAGTCGAGTTGGGTATCCAGAAACACATTTGAGGATGAATAAACTGATTTTGAAAATTTTATTTGCACATTCGCCCTCTGTTCCAGTATCCCAAGTCAGTCATTGTGATAATTTGATTTGCTTGCTTTATGATATTAAATTATTATCAGTAATATTATGGTTAAAAGTGGAGTTCAACGATCCGGAAAGGAGTTCTACCTCTTGAGGATTCAAACCATTAACATTCCTGGTCTTCTAATTAAAGTGTCAAAGTTGATTACAAAAGGGGTTCCATGTCTTTCATCATCCCAGTTTAACCACTAGGACAATTAAGTACATTTTTGGACACTCCTGCTAATTGTATCAACCCAATACTAACGATAGTTGCTTTTCTTTTACTTTGACTACGATCTAATTACATTGTAATAAAATGACCATCTCTGAAGTTTGTTTTCTTTATACAGTCACTGATTTTTTTAGGTAAATTTAAACCACAGGAATCTTGATGTAAGAAGATTAGAAATAGATCAATGTCATGACTGATAATACGAAAAGGAATTTAAAAATCGTGAAAAGTCGTAAAACACAATCTTTATTATCATCAATATATATAACACACAGTTTTGCAATAAAGAAAAAAATAAACCTGTAAACAATAAACAGAAATACATCCTTTCATGCAACTTAAAGGAATAAGGCTAATGATTACTATAATAACGATATTAAGGTATTTTTCCTGTTTTTTTTTTTAATAACCAATCACTGTCCTTGTTATTTTTCCTGTTTTTTTTTTAATAACCAATCACTGTCATTGTTTCAAAATCAACAGCTATTAAGTATTCTTTTGTTTGTTGTACTTTAACCACAAAGCCACTCAATCTGTATCTACTTTCTACCATCCGCGAGGATCGAACTCTGATTTTAAAGGGGGCAATATTTAAAAACACACGTATAAAAGACTTTTAAACTAAATCCATAAACAAACTTTAATTTTTAAATCAAAGATAATCATATTTATAAACTTATAACCAAATATATACACAAAGTATTTATTCCATCTGGGTTCTAAGAAAGAAATTGTAAAAATCTTGATAGTTAGAAATTTAATACGCTAATCGGAGTTACAAGTGACCATTATAATTCATACATTCTGTTCTTTACGTTTTTCAATTATCTGAAGTTTATAGTTATTTATATCTAGCGGTTTTCGAATTATACTGTAATTTAGGTCTACTTACAAAATGGTGCAAAATACCTCTCTCGATCGTAATGTACCTTATAATTAATTATACTTGTTATCAGACATTGGTATTAGGCCTATTATATTTTGAACACTACATTCTCTATCTAGTCCATCAGGAATTTTCAATAATTAGAAAAGTGTATAATAATTAGTTCAACCAAACTATATTCACCATATCCATTGCCGACAACGCGTTTTGTTTAATCCAGAACTCATCAGGCTGACTGGGACACAACAAAGGCATTAGTGGTCGGAATTCTATTTAAATATACCATTTGTTGCAACAACAATTGTTATGGTGTGAACGCTTTTTTACAAGCTGACGAAGAATGATTACAATTATACTTGTCATTGGACATTAATATTAGGCCTATTATATTTTTAACACTACATTCTTTATCTAAACCCCTATAGACAAATGAGTTATATAAATAGTGTACCGACCGCTACTGCGTTTATTGTGTCACAGCCAGCCTGATGAGTGCTAGATTGAGTGAAACGCGTCGTCGGCAATGGATATAGCAAATATAGTGTGGTTGGAATACTATTATTATTATACACTCTTCTCATTCTTGAAAATCTATAAGGGACTAGATAAAAAATGCAGTTAAAATATATTAGGCCTAATAATAATGTCTTATTAGAAGTATAATTAATTATAATAATACTTCGCCAGCTGTTAAAGGCGTACACATCATAACAATTATTGTCGTAATGCACATCGATCAGTTGCGTTGACATTCAAATTGTGAATAACTATGCTCTATATATTAGTATTAGGAAATAATGATATCAAATGACTTTATTTTATAAAGACTAACGTTTCCATATCGATGTATTAGACTGTAAATAATTAGTCCGGGCGATTACCATTTTTCTATATAAAACTTCTTACTGAAACAAGAAAAATACCTATAATGTCAAAGTTTTGATAAAGTTGCTAAAAGTAATATTTGAATATATTATTGTAATCAATGTTTAAAAAATACCCTTTACGAACGTTTCTTATTCAGTATTACTTATAACCCTAACAAAGATAGCTATAAATGTTAGGTGTCCCCTGTTGATAAAAAATATAACTAATCGATCATAAGAAATGAAATTAAGATTTCAAAATTAAAATATGTATGTATGTAAATGTAAAAAGACAACTAGAAAAAAGTACTAGTTAACATTTGCCTTATACTGTCGTTCGAGAGCAAGAACTTTCAGAGAGAGAGAGAGAAAAGAAGATGTCTGAGGGGTTCTAGTAGAATTATTCATAGGTGTTTTCCAATAGCTACTTTGAGGTCGCTAGCCTTATGCGACACGTCACAAATACTGGTTATCATTTCATGATTAGCGAAAGCAGAGGGAAACAATGACGCTGCTTTTTTGGCGTCTGCTACGAGATTTTTTATGGCATCTGAAAGCCCGTTGGATTTCTGAATAACGCTGGTTTTGATGTCTTCGTCATACACGTTTATAGAAATCGTATCCCCGATATAAATTAACTTACTTGCGCTAATAATCACAAACTTACAATATCCAATGAAAATCTTTGGTGGCTGCTTACTTCTTATTTTGGCTAAAAGGACGCCAATCAGGTTTGTAAGATTAACAATTTCTTCGTCGATTTGGTGTTTGTAAAACCCTAACAACATATAGTCATTTCGATCTAACTCATTGACTTCAAATTGAAGATTTCTTTCAGTTTCTATGTGTTTGGATACTTGGTTTCTACATATATCATGCATTTCTTTTGGTACATCATCTTTAATATCCTTATTTTCTTTTTTGATCACGACTCCTGACTGAATACCAACATAATCATATTGGTTTAACCATTCTTGGTCCGACTTCCTATCTTCAACAATTCCGTCTGTCGAATGTCCGCTTGTAAGAAATCCGTCAAGCAAAGACTTATTATCAACGTTGCTTGGATTACTAGAATTAATTTTATCTTCTTTTGGTTCATTCGATAAAATGTCGCCATTTCCTGTTCTTTCAGTGTTCGATCTTTTGAATATTAAAGAGGAGTTACCGCAGATAAAGTAAGCGACAAGCTTCACGTCTTCTGTTAAACTACGGGCGCAATCAACTATCTTCTCGAGTTCTTCAGGACTGTAGCATTCCAAGTTGGTTATGCTTCTTATGTACGTGCTTGATTCTACCAGAGGTTTCAGAAGTTTGGACAACTTAGTAGCTAAACCTTTGTCTGGAGAATGTATGCAGTTAGCTAAAGCACCCAGTGCAAGTTCAATGAATTCATAAACTGTTGTTTTCAGTTTCAGACAAAACGAATGGACCTCCCTGTTGTTTTGCTTATTTTTAAGACATTCGAATAACGTTTTGATTGTAGAATGCACTTCTTTGTGTCTTTTGGCACACAGTTCAACAGCATCTTGATGTTCCAGAGGAAGCTCCTTTCCTACAATACAGCTTGACAATAAATGTTGTATTTCGTCACTGGAAACAGAGTGCTTGTTTGCAGAAGAGTTTGGGTCTCGAGTAACTTGAGGTGGAATATCATACAGGCCTTGGATGTAGAATTTCGTTGTTTCCTCTGGACTAGTGTGTTGGCTTGATGATTTCACAGGTGCGTTATTTGGAGGGGCATTATAAAGAGATTCCGCGTGGGCCAGATACTGATTTGAATTATTTATGAACGAAGAATGTGGAGACGACTTTCGATCTGTGGTAGACCTAATACCAAACTGGCGGAAATCACTTACAGGAATATCGTAAAGTTCTTGTTTTTGTTCTATACTAGATCGATTAGACGAAGAACGGCACTGACTAGAATGGCTACTTGTTGTAGAAATTGGTCGAGATGATGGAGGTGTAGAACATTCCGATGGAGTCATGAGGTGCTTACTGTCCCATTGATGTGACAACTCGTGTATGTTGTGCACGGGTTGAGGCTTAGATGGCGGAATGTCATAATCGTCGTTCTTGTCTTTTAACAGAGATTTGGCAGATTGCATTAACCCATCTGGAACGTCATAATGGATGACATTTGGAACATCATAAAGATTTGTTGCATTACGAGGGATGTCATAGACGTCTGAATCACTACTTGCTGTTGAATCGTGTTTACATACTCCCTTGGGAGTTGTCAAAGCGTCTGGAATCCCTATATTTGGAGGAATATCGTAATCGCCTATAAAAAAAAATATTTGAAAGTTAACAAAGTATTTGGTTTTCAAATATACAAGGTAACTTTCTTATTAGAAAAACAAAAAAGATCTTGTAGTTTAATAATGGCTGGAGACGGCTTGAGTGGGTAATGAAGAAAAACTTTAATATAAGTTTAACATAACAGCAAATGTACAACGTTTCGACAAGGTTTTGCTTGCTGTACCTGATGATGACAAAATATTGTCGAAACGTTGTACATTTGCTGTTATGTTAAACTTATATTAAAGTTTTTCTTCATTACCCACTCAAGCCGTCTCCAGCCATTATTAGTCTCAAAGTGGGTTCCTCGTCATCGATCTTGTAGTTTATTTTTGATGTCCTTCATTTAAAACTAAAACTGTGCATGATGTTCACATTAAAATGGGTTTATGTCACAGCAAAAAAAAAGGGGGGTCATTTTGTACATTCTGAAGTCTTGTAGCCAAGTAGAGATTATGAAAGCAGCAATATCTTGCTCCTGAAGTCCCGCAGGGAAACCTTGTCGAATCATTGCACCTTTGTTGCCGTGTTAAATTTGCAATAAAGTTTTCTTCTTTATACATTCAAGCCATCTTCAAACTTTATTTTCTGGTCTCATTCGTTTATTTTTCTACACGTCCTAGAAAGTTCTATTTATTAAGTCACGCGCTTATTACGTGACGCCAAAAACTCTCTAGCTAAAAAAATTCTAAATTAACGATTAACAAAAATAGCTTACAACAACAGGAGAGCACACTTAGCAAAACCAGGTAATTAGTTGTACAACAATAGAGCTCTGAATTATGGAGTTGGAAAACTGGAGTGAAACCCGTGCGATATCGTTCTGCGCACTTTGAGCTATAGGTGCATTAAAAGAATGACAGACAATCCCTTAGCGTGGGTACAGTGGGTACCCAGTGGTATAGCGGTAAGTCTATGGACTTACAACGCTAAGGGTTCTATTCCCCGCGGTAGACACAGAAGATAGCCTAATGAGGTTTTACTCTTCTACAACAATAACCTTTAGCGTGGATGGTAAAATGCTACTGACCGGACGTGTTCCCTTTGACCAGTTGTTCTAAATTAGAGATGGCGGCTTTAGTAGTTTTACCACAAATACAAATAGTTGTAAACCACGAAAAATAAAACAACGTGTTTCCTAAATCTTCTGCCCCGATGTGATAGAAGCAAAAAGTAAGTAACAACTGATTAAAGGAAAGAACCATATATAGTTAATATCTTGGTCAAAGAATCTTCACTGTTTTTATAAAATTCGTGTTGTTGTTTCCTGAGACAGAGTATAAGATGTATGCTACTAATTTAATGAGTCTAAATGACAAAACACACATATTTATATGTATAATATCAGTCATACTTCAGACATATAAATTCTGCCTCGTAAACCTGTATATCCAAAACAAGTCATCCAGTAATTCGTGAAAGCAAGAATATCTTGCTTCTGAAGTCCCAGCGAGTAGAATCATGTTTTCGATAGTAAAACTTGCCTATACAGGATAAAGACTAGCTCAGCATATCCACCGAGTGAATAAAAACAGTGCATGTGTTAATATAAAACAGGGCTTGTGTTAATATAAAACAGAGCTTATGTTAATATAAACAGTGCTTGTGTTGATATAAAACAGTGCTTGTGTTAATATAAACAGTGCATGTGGTGGTATAAAACAGTGCATGTGTTAATATAAAACAGTGCATGTGTTAATATAAAACAGGGATTGTGTTAATATAAAACAATGCTTGTGTAATATAAAACAGTGCATGTGTTAATATAAAACAGGGCTTATGTTAATATAAACAGTGCATGTGTTAATATAAAACAAGGCTTGTGTTAATATAAACAGTGCATGTGGTAGGTATAAAACAGTGCATGTGTTAATATAAAACAGGGCTTGTGTTAATATAAAACAATGCTTGTGTAATATAAAACAGTGCATGTGTTAATATAAAACAGGGCTTGTGTTAATATAAAACAGTGCTTGTGTTAATATAAAACAGTGCATGTGTTAATATAAAACAGGGCTTGTGTTAATATAAAACAGTGCATGTATTAACATAAAACAGTGCTTGTGTTAATATAAA
>NW_013666299.1:281011-292511 GCF_000517525.1 Limulus polyphemus
AAACATAAACACATTACAGTTTACAAATATCCCACACTACAGTTTATAGCTTTACACACAAATATCACACACATGTGGAGTGGCCCCAACTGATGTATGTGTTTTAACACTTCTCGGAGTGGCCCCAATTGATGTATGTTTTAAACACTATGTGGAGAGTCTGAAGTGGCTTAAAACAGAATCTGATTTCTCTGATTTTTAGTTTTTATGTGTTTTGAATCTGATCTTTGATCTAGCATGTTTTTGCCCTGTATTTGATCTGTGTGAGGTACAATGTGTTTAAATTTGTATATGTATGCGATATCTGTAAATTGTAGTGTGTTTATGTTTGTGTGTGTGATATCTGTAAACTGTAGTGTGTTGATATTTGTGTGTAAATCTGTAAACTGTAGTGTTTGATATTTGTAAACTGTAGTATGTTTATGTTTGTGTGTGTAATATCTGTAAACTGTAGTGTGGGATATTTGTAAACTGTAGTATGTGATATTTGTAAACTGTAGTATGTTTATGTTTGTGTGTGTAATATCTGTAAACTGTAGTGTGTGATATTTGTGTGTAAATCTGTAAACTGTAGTGTGTAAATCTGTAAACTGTAGTGTGTGATATTTGTGTGTAAAGCTATAAACTGTAGTGTGGGATATTTGTAAACTGTAATGTGTTTATGTTTGTGTGTGTAATATCTGTAAACTGTAGTGTGTGATATTTGTGTGTAAATCTGTAAACTATACCAACTGATGTGTGCATATTTCAACACTTCCTTAAGTGGCCCCAACTGATGTATGCTTTAAACACTATGTGGAGTGGCCCCAACTGATGTATGTGTTTTAACACTATGTGGAGTGGCCCCAACTGATGTATGTGTTTTAACACTTCCCGGAGTGGCCCCGACTGATGTATGTTTTAAACACTAGTAACACAAATAAGTGTTAGAACATACACACATTAGTTGGAGTAACACAAGTAAGTGTTAGAACACACACACAGTAGTTTGAGTAACACATATAATAGCGCAGATTTTGGATCAAATAAACAAACCCAACTAAAAACCGTACTTTTGTGTAAAACATAATAAACCCGACGTATATTTATAACTGACTGAATCACTCTTTAGTACAAAAGGTAAAATTTAACTGAAATTTATGAAATAGAGGATTGAATCAAGCCACTTTTCAAATCGATAATTAAGAAGTAGATTTTTACACGTTAGCTGTCATCATCATGTTGCTGTTTCGAATACTAATATATAACCTGTACATAACAAACAACTGATTTTGAAAACAATAAAATCATATTTATACGTATATGTGTCATTGATTTATCCCGAGCTTAACTTTTTTTGTGGATGTAATTTTAAAAGTTTCCATGTAAAACAGTTGATAGCAGTATAAGAACTTAATCTTTCAACATGTAATGAAATAGATATGATTTGATTTATTTACGAGTTCTATTTTTGAAAGAACGACCTTCACTACACGAGATGTATCCAGTCGAGTGGATTATAAATTATTTAGTTGCGTATACGCAATTGACCTTAAGTCCGTTTTAAAAACTGTTAGGCCTAACATGGCATGGTGGTTAGGGCACTCGGTTCGCGACCTCACTACACGAGATGTATCCAGTCGAGTGGATTATAAATTATTTAGTTGTGTATACGCAATTGACCTTAAGTCCGTTTTAAAAACTGTTAAGCCTAACATGGCATGGTGGTTAGGGCACTCGGTTCGCGGGTTCGAACTCCCGTCACCGAACATGCTCGCCCTTTCAGCCGTGGGGATATTATAATATGACGATCAATTCCACTATTCGTTAGTAAAAGAGTAGCCAAGAGTTGGCGGTGTGAGGTGTTAATTAACTGCTTTACCTGTTGTCTTGCACTGCTAAATTAGGGACGGTTAGCACAGATAGCCCTGGAGGAGCTTTGCGTGAATTTCAAAACAAACAAACGAATTACTTTCTATTTCAACAAACTGTGTTACAGACAGACCTAATGGTTATTGTCTAAGTACTTGAAAAGTTTAACGAATATATTAAATGTTTGTTTGATGAGATAGACTTGAAGGAGTTGTGTACAACTCTATACTTTATGACTATTTTACGCATATATTAATTTACGAGTTTCGTTATGAAAAGCTGATTACGAACTTCAAGGTCGAATGTCAAACTTGTTATACAGATTGTTGGCATGTAGTCAAGGTGTTTCTTTCCTTTTGTACATATTGAGCTCCTGTATCGCAGCCGATTTCGAGCCAACAATCAAATATTAAAACTTTAGCGTATAATGCTAGCATTGGCGAATAATGATTTTTTTTTTAAACGAACAGTAGATGTGATATTATTTTATGTCGACAGCAGCGTATGAGAGACACAGTGTAGACGAAATATTCTACACACTTTTACTTACTGATGCGGTATTTAGGTACACGGACACCTAACAGATAAGTTTAAAAGTATCCAAAAAATGTTAATTTAGGAAATATTTAATAAAGAATAGTTCCGGACTCGGACTGAAAAAGAAATAAGAATAAACAAACATAAAAAGTAAAAATATATCTTTATTTACTATTAGCGTGCGTATAATATTTACCAGCATCTTTGTTCTGTAGTAACTACACTGACTGGCACTGTTGGGATTGAACGGAGTCATTTCTACCCATTTTCACACAGTCTAAGGACAGGAAGAACTCTATTTGCGTTCATATAACACAAGGACGAGAGGAATTGTAACTTAACACACAAAATTACGACTAAACGTTAAAAGTCATCAATTATTTCAACTAACATTTATAGGGAGAAAATGTTCCTAACTCATACCAATTTGTACAAGTATCTGTGCTACCTCTTGAAATGGACTGACTTCTCCCTATACACACATACAACTAAAAATGTACTCTCAATTTGGATGAAATTCACTTATGAAACTGCAAATTTGTAGAAGTTAGTACAGAATAACAGCAGATTGTTCATCAACTGTGATAAAAATTGCATATCCACACATCTTGTCCCTGGGAGTCCCTGCAGGGTTAATTTTTTACTCTTTTCTTGCAACCAAACTGAAATGTGACAGCTTGAAAATGCAGATCGTATCTGCACTTGATCCCTTCTTGACGAGTTATTTTAGACGACATTCCGATGTGTAGTTTTTATATAAAGCGATTGTAAAATCATGCAAAACGCGAAATGTTAGGTTTCGACGAAAATGTTATCTATAGTGTTTGAACCATACCGGTAAATCAAGAGAAAACATGAAAAAACAAGGAACTTCACTACCGGCTACCAGTAGTGTACCGGAAGTAGTGAAGACAGTTAGTGAAAGAGCACTGTGATCTCCATATGGGAACTATAAACAAGAGAATATGAATGGATTTAGGTCTACAAAAGCAACACAAGAACCGTATTCACAACCTTTTCCTAAAATACACAACTGAACTGAGGACCATCTGTCGAAAGCTGTGTGACTCGTGACTCACGGACACGTGTCGTCATAATGGACGAAGCATATCTAGTTAAGTGTCTGTAAAAGTCCGGGAAATTTATCATCGTTTTAGTCTGGTTGACGCAACATTTCAGAGCCCCCCAGTGGCACAGCGATATGTCTGCGGACTTACAACGCTAGAAACCGGGTTTCGATACCCGTGGTGGGCAGAGCACAGATTGCGCTTTGTGCTTAACTTCAAACAAACAAACATTTCAGATTTTTATGTAATAAAAAGGAAAACACTTGGTAGATCAAGAAACATCACAAAGTAAACTCGGTACTGTGATGATAAAATATGTCGAGGTATGTGGTCTAGTACAATTACACATTTATGCATTGAAACTTATTTACTGATCTGCATATCAATATGATTTTGATATAACGTACTCAATCTTCTGTAGATGGCTAGATTTACAAATGAAATAGTTGTCATTTCCAGTCCTTTGCCATCCAGATTTGTGAATGTACCGTATTGCCCCTAATTAACGACCCTCTCAATATTTTTATAAAGCTTACCTTGTGTGACAGCAATAGTAATCCAACGCACAATCCAATTTCATTACAGCAATTTTGATTTGAAAAAAAAAGGGAAGAAAACACACACACACACACTTGCTTATTAGCATTTAAATAAACAAATCACATGTGAAAAATAGAATCCGGAACTGTACAAATACTATAATTAGCGCCCCCTTGCAGTTTCCTACGCCCCCTGGGGCATTAATTAGGAACAACACGGTATATTTAAAATAGAAAATGGTTGATGTAGAATTTCATTTCATGTTAAAGGACCCATTATCTTGTGGAGGTGATATGATTCGAGAAAGATCCATCGAGAACAATCATGTGAAGATCGAATTAACGAAACCATACACAAGGTTTTGACTTAAAATGAACAGTATCTTACGTGTCGAAAAGTTCAATTGATGATATTATCTTAAGAATAGGTTGAATTCAAGTTAAGTTTGCACATGCGCAGTCTAGTTAAAAAACCCAAACAACACGCATATCTGTTTGTTTTGTGTTATACTTGTCCTCATGTTGTTTATGGAACATACGCGTGAGAAAAATGTAAACTTTGTTTTCATTCCGCTTCGCAAGCATGATATATACCGAGTAGCAAGTTGGAACGACAGCGAAAACTTTGCACGTATTAACAACTTGGTTAGCGATGCGTGCGTTTACTCGGTTCTCCTGTTAGTGTTGGGTAATTGACCCGAGGAGGAAGACAGTCAACTGTCCTTTCCATAAACGGAAACAAAACTACGTATAATTATGTAATAATTACCGTCAGCTAGTCGTTAACACACACACGTGCGTGGGTATATGAAGGAGAATACAAAATCTACATACTTTTAAAACAAAATTTTTGAAGAAACAATGAAAATGGGTTAATGAAAGAACTTCAAAGATGTATTTTAGGTTCGTCGGGAGACTTCTCGATCTGATATATATCAACTTTTTGTCTGTACTCGTACACTAAATATATATCAGAGAAACAAAATGTCGGTGTTTCAGACCATCACGAGAAAGTTGTTTTACGATTGTTACATACAAGATTTTCCATAATCTCAGAATTCGTTCCAACCAGCCAGAACTTGAATTTATTAAGAACTTACAATATGTAATGAACAGTGGACTAATACAGGCCCTGCTGCACTTTGACAAAGTTCAATATTTAAACGTTTTTACTGCACTTATTTGTGTTACTCCAACTGATGTATGTATGTTTTAACACATTCCTGTGTGTTCGCAACTGACGTACGCATGTTCTAACACTTATTTGTGTTACTCAAACTAATGTGTGTGTGTGTTCTAACACTTATTTGTGTTACTCCAACTAATGTGTGTGTGTGTTCTAACACTTATTTGTGTTACTCCAACTAATGTGTGTGTGTGTTCTAACACTTATTTGTGTTACTCAAACTACTGTGTGTGTGTTCTAACACTTACTTGTGTTACTCCAACTAATGTGTGTATGTTCTAACACTTATTTTTTTTCAACCATGCTTGAAAATTAACAAACGAATAATCATTATTGCAAAATAGGTTTCAATTTTCATGTTTCTGTTCATCATTTTCTTTCTTTTTTTTCAGATGTCTTTTTTTTTTGTTTATATATAGTTTCATGACTTTACTGACAACATTAACTAAAGATGAACTTTTTGTGACTACCAGTTTATATATAGTTTCATGACTTTACTGACAACATTAACTTTTAGAACTGTATATATTTTTTCAAAATATTGTTTTAATGCAGAGATACACAAGAGCTTATCTGTAGTTTGTCCAACACAGGGAATTGAACTTCGTATTTTTATTAAAAAAATGTTCATGAATTTTCACATTTTAATTTAGTTTCGTTCCTACATTCAGAACTTTGTGACTGTCAGTTTATATATAGTTTCATGACTTTATTGACAATATTAAGTAAAGATGAACTCTTTGTGACTGTCAGTCTATATATAGTTGTATGACTTTACTGACAACATTAACTATGGATGAACTCTTTGTGACTACCAGTTTACATATAGTTTCATGACTTTACTGACAATATTAACTAAAGATGAACTTTTTGTGACTACCATCGTGATTAGTCTGATGCTAAATTAACAAAACTAAGTTTCGGTCGTGATTAGTCTGATGCTAAATTAATAAAACTAAGTTTCGATCGTGATTAGTCTGATGCTAAATTAATAAAACTAAGTTTCAATCGTGATTAGTCTGATGCTAAATTAACAAAACTAAGTTTCGGTCGTGATTAGTCTGATGCTAAATCAATAAAACTAAGTTTCGGTCGTGATTAGTCTGATGCTAAATCAATAAAACTAGGTTTCGGTCGTGATTAGTCTGAAGTTGGGGAATTTTGTCTTTTTTTTGTATGCCTAGTCGAAGATTCTTGGTAACAACCCTGAGAACTAAAGTTGCAAGGACTTGGATGGCAGTTGCTGTCACCAAATCTTCTTTTTTTATAGTTATGAATCTGAAAAATGCTTCTTTCATTGATTGTTTTGGATATTCGCACAAAGTTATACAAGGACTATCTGTGCTAGTTGTCCCTTATTTTAAAGTGTAAGAGGCAGTTAGTCAATGATACCAAACGCCAACTCTTGAGCTACTCTAACTGAATAATGTGATTTAACCGTCACACCTATAACGCACTTACGACCACAAAATGAGAAGCGCGATTTTTTTTGTGAGGTAAAATGAGGCGAACCATGGGTCTGGCATGCTAACCACTAGGCCACGCCTGGTAAAAAAGAAAGTAACAAATTATTATACATTTATTTTAATTTTATCAACATAGTAAAGTCAAATATAATAACTTAGCCGCAAAGCATACAATACGCAAGTAAAAAAAAAAGATTAGGTATTTACCTGTTCCAACGTTTGAAAGCAGCAACATATAATTTGGAAAGCATCTTACAAATTTAGTTAACTTATTAAGTTCAAATGCGATTAAAAAGGGTTAAAACGTGTTTAAAATTTAATATCTAGCTGTGGAATTTTAAGAATATGAAATCGGTCTTCACATTTCAAGGGCGCCTTACAGTTAATTAAAAAAATAAAAACTATCATCAACATCCACGGAAAGAAATGAAATCGCAGGCCAACAACTAAATTTAAATTTGCAAATAAACTATTTTCTTGAGAAGTTATTTTTCATCGAAATACTCGTTTACATGGAAACTACATTAATTTCTACTATCTACTTATTTGCCTATTGTTAAAAACAAATGGGCTATCTGTGCTGTGCCCACCACGAGTATCGAAAAACCAGTTTTCAGCGTTATAAGTCCAAAGACTTTCCTCTGTGTTTTCTACTATCTATAAAAACTATTGTTCCGGTTTTGTGATTTAACAGATGCTTTAGCATTTAACATCTTGTTTACTTTAATAATATTTTCGACATACGTAAATATATGCACGAGAGAAATATTGCATGAAGTTAATATCAAACTTATGCTCTTTTATATATGTACAACTTGTATTGCTTTTCAAAACTGGAAGCATGTTCGTCCTTAATCACAAGTTTCTTATTCATGATACGGTTTGTTTATTATTTAAGCGTAGTATCATATATGGCCAAGAGATGACACTACCACTCGTGCGAGTAATGTCTGTACACCTCTACTTCGTACAGGGCGACATTTCAAATCTATCTTCTGTCTTCCACAAGTCACTGCGAGATAGGCTCTTTTTTCATTACCAGAAATTTTCAGTTGGACTGGACGATGAGAGACAAAATATTCTCTTAAGCCTATATATATATGTAGTATAATGTTTTAAAAGTTACGGTTTAAATGCCGAAAGCTGGCGAAGTCTTAGTAAACAATAGGCCTAGCATTTGTGATAAAAATCACGTAAACTACTGATGGTTTTTCACGACATTCCTTTTATTTTTTCCACTTCACATTCACAGTCATGATTTTCCCAGCAATAAAACATTTATCTAATCTTTTTCTTTAGCTTAGTCTTTTTTTTTCACGAACTCACTAACTTGCATTAACGTATTTCTTTGTTAACATCAAGACTTTTGAAAATCCAACATACACACTAGAACAGTGCATTATTTCAAGCCAGTTAACATTTAGAGTTGAAAACATCATAAAAATCTAATGCTAAAAATATGTTGTTTTTTTAAATAAAAATGCTTATAAAAATCTGTTTATCTATACTATGCACTCGAAACCATTCTAACCCGCTTGTAATTGAAGGATTTAACGGCCATAAACTTATCCCGACCGCAGTCACGTTAATGTTCGATAATGACTTTTAACAATCGGTTATTATGAAGTGAATACTAAATTTCGAAAAAAAAAAAATCAGTCACGTGTTTAGATTCCAATGACAGTGTAATCAAGAAATTTTTTGAATGTTTTTTTTTTCTCTACTTAAACATCCTGGCATCGCCTTGAATCTGTAATCAACAAGTACACTTCCTAATCTTCTCGTACATTCCCACAAACCAAATCAGTTGCTTTTATTCGATAATATGCTTCATCCTTTCTCGAGTTCATTGATATATATGTTGCTGCTTTACAATTTTTATACGTTTACAATATACCTATTGTTTGATACTCGTATAATAATACTGAAGTTGAACTCTTTGTGACTTATATATAGTTTCATGACTTTATTGACAACATTAACCAAAGATGAACTTTTTGTAATTGTCAGTCTATATATAGATGTATGACTTTACTGATAACATTAACTAAAGATGAACTCTTTGTGACTGTCAGTCTATATATAGTTTCATGACTTTATTGACAACATTAACCAAAGATGAACTCTTTGTAATTGTCAGTCTATATATAGTTGTATGACTTTACTGACAACATTAACTATGGATGAACTTTTTGTGACTACCAGTTTATATATATAGTTTCATGACTTTATTGACAAAATTAACTAAAGATCAACTATTTGTGACTTTCAGTCTATATATAGATGTATGACTTTACTGATAACATTAACTAAAGATGAACTGACACATATTTCCACAAAGAGCAAGTTATTATTTTTAAACAGGCTCGCTAAATTAATAAAACTAAGTTTCGGTCATGATTAGTCTGATGCTAAATTAATAAAACTAAGTTTCAAGTGTTAATATAAAACAGGGCTTGTGTTAATATAAAACAGTGCATGTGTTAATATAAAACAGTACATGTGTTGATATAAAACAGTGCATGTGTTAATATACGCCACTGTTTAGAACAGTTATATTTCTTCAAGTAAAGCAGTATATCAATAAAAGCATGTTAAAGTAAGACTGAACGTGAATAAGGCATTTAGTTGGTGTCGTCAATTCATTTTTCGCGCGTGCTATCTATACAACAGATCGTCTTAGGATTAGATAATATTGTACACTTACTCTTGTCGTATACTGGCAAGAAGTACGTTTAGGATTAAAAGGTAAATTTCTGAACAAAACGTTCACAACAACAACTTTAGGTTTACCAGAGTTGAGAAATACATTCTTCTTCTTCACATCACAATAAAATCTTAGCGTTTAATAGTGATTGCCACAGACACAGTTTTATCATAATTCATAGAAAGTCATCTTGTTTTAATAAGGTACACTGAATTACTATGTACACACGAGATATTATTTGGATTACGGCCGAAAACATCGTAACAGTGTAGATAGCCAACTGATAAAGTAATGTGTTGTAATCATTCTACGTAACAACGTAAGAACAGTATATTTAATTTACTTGGTTGAGTTTGAGTAGTGATCCATGTAAGTAGCTTGTTTTGATCAGAAGTTGATATTAAATTAATAGCATTTCCAACGACAGCGTTTACATTTGGTAATTGTTTTGTCTTCTTAGATTTAGACAAACAGATTTTACTGAATATTGGAGACTGACAATGGTGGTGGTGTTAACCGCTATTTGTTTTGTTTCTCCTTGTAATTTCATTCATTACCAGGTAAACATGACATCGTGTAATTTACACTTAAATTTTGATGTAAAAAATGAAGATGTATGTAATTAGTGTTTGCTAAACTTACCGAGTGAGTCCAAGAGGTCGTAATAAATTTGACGTTTTTTACTCTCACTGCAATTTAAACACCGCGGAACATCATAGTCCTGAGAAGCTTTCACATTTTCTGGTACGTCATACGACACTGTCGCTACCTAGTGGAGAATTTATAAATTATAAATCTATTAAATTATCGTGCAAGTTTTACACAATAAAACGAATGACGACTAAGGTAAGTTGATTAGAACCCAATTACTTCGAACAATAAGTTATCAATCGGTTATTTTTTTGTGATTTCTGTTTGTTTCTTTTTTTAATACAGATATATATATAATCTTTTACCTCATAATTTCCTTTTATGAGAGATGTTAGCGACCTTTGCTTTACTAATGGGTTTGATCAACATTTACTTATAGTTAACTATCATTCAGTAATTTCTAAGTCACAATTTATTCGCCTAATTCAATGCATTTTGAATAGGCCCACATACACATTTTAAACATATACATAGTAATAGAATAATACATATATCATATTCAATCACTAAGACTTGTTCATGAAAAAAAAAGAAGCAATTTAACACACATCTCTAAAATTTTATAGGACTAAATATTTACAATTATGGAAACTTAAAACTTTCTTCATGACCTTTATGATTCGGAAAATTACGATATATATATATTATATAATACATCCAGCCAACGACATGTACCAGACGCCAGTCTTCTTTATTTATTTATTTAGATATTGTACACTACAAAACAATAATGTAATTGTTTTACCAGACATTAAATGCTCTCGGAACCCTAATTATTAATACCAACCATCAATGAATTCACGCATATTTTTCTCTTACATTTTTATAAAATGATAAGATATTTTGCAAGGGTCCAAGAAAATTATTTGTTTGTTTGGTTTTTTTAATTATGCACAAAGGGCTATCCGTGCTCTGCTAACACGGGTATCGAAACCCGGTTTCTGGCGTTGTAAGTCCGCAGACATACCGCTGTGCCACTGGGAGGCAAAAACAGCAATACATGCCGAATGAAAATTATTTCAGGGCTTGTGTCAATATAAAACAGTGCATGTGTTAATATAAAACAGTGCTTGTATTAATATAAAACAGTGCACGTGTTAATATAAAACAGTGCTTGTGTTAACATAAAACAGTGCATTTTTATATTAACACATGCACTGTTTTATATTAACACAAGCTGTTTTATATTAACACATGCACTGTTTTATGTTAACACATACACTGTTTTATATTAACACGTGCACTGTTTTATATTAACACATGCACTGTTTTATGTTAATACATGCACTGTTTTATGTTAACAAAAGCCCTGTTTTATATTAACACATGCTCTGTTTTATATTAACACATGCACTGTTTTATATTAACACAAGCCTTGTTTTATATTAACACATGCACTGTTTTATATTAACACAAGCACTGTTTTATATTAACACATGCTCTGTTTTATATTAACACATGCACTGTTTTATATTAACACATACACTGTTTTATAT
>NW_013666299.1:293297-299850 GCF_000517525.1 Limulus polyphemus
TAGAATATCAACGCTAATACGTCTACAGCATATCAACGCTAATACGTCCATACAATATAAACGCTAATATGTCCATACAATATCAACGTTAATATTTCAATAGAATATCAAAGCGAATAGTCTATAGAGTATCAGCGCTAATACGTCTATAGAATACCAACGCTAATAGTCTATAGAATGTCAATGCTAGTACGTCCATAGAATACCAAAGTTAATAGTCTATAGATTATCATCGCTAATAATTCTATAGAATATCAACGCTAATGTTCTATAGATTATCATCGCTAATAATTCTATAGAATATCAACGCTAATGGTCCATAGATTATCATCGCTAATAATTCTATAAAATATCAACGCTAATGGTCTATAGATTATCATCGCTAATAATTCTATAGAATATCAACGCTAATGGTCTATAGATTATCATCGCTAATAATTCTATAGAATATCAACGCTAATGGTCTATAGATTGTCATCGCTAATAATTCTATAGAATATCAACGCTAATGGTCTATAGATTATCATCGCTAATAATTCTATAGAATATCAAAGCTAATGAATAATGAGAAAAAGTGGCTTCTCGCACATAACTGGTCCAGTAGTTATCCGAAGAAACTTTTAAATAATGTTATGAAGGTTTGTTACATAAAACTGATCATTACAAAGAATTACAAGTTAATAACCTTCTGAATATTGTTATGAAGTTTGTTACATCAACATTCGTAAACTTTAATACTTACAGAGTTGCTATATAAAAGTTTATAAATTTGCTGTATGAACCATAACCATGAAAAGTCTCTACGCGTCAAAGCTGCTCCTAAGTCAGAAGCCTAGATAACCTTTTCCCCTGAATTAAAATTAAAGTTTAAAATTAAATAATATAATCAGAATTATTAATTACATTTAATACAAGTAGAATTTCAATTGCTCCACGAGCGGGATGAAGAGAAATAGACATTTCTGAACATCCCTGGTGGTCTCTCACTAGTTGAGAAACTTTAAATCAAACTCACTACCAAGTAAAAGTAAAATAAAGAAATAGAAGTTACAACTAGTGAACATAGAAGATGAGATAGGGGATGAGCTCCTAATTCATGAAACCCAACTCTCTCTAAACAAAAATTCAATTCTAATTGCAATTGTTCCTCCTCACAAAGTTTTCTCTGATTATATAATTATTAAAAAGAAATTACTAATAACACAAACAAGTTTCAATTACCAAAAGACTTGAAATACTTGCCTTCTTAGAATCCGCGTGCCAGCTACGTCGTAAGCCTTGTGTGGACTCCGTATAGGGGAAATTGTCTGCTCCGTCCACTTGATCGACTGAAGTGTTTTCCGGACGTACACTCGGCATCAAGTGGACCCGATTCCCTGGAACTAGACCTTGTCTTCCACGGAGGGAACACAACCACCATCCTTCCAAGCCTTGTGTATTCTGTTCCAAAACAGTTAGAATGTCACCCTTCCGGAAGGCCAATTCATCTGGACTCTCAGCGATATTGTCATACAGAGCTTTGGCCATACATTTCTGAAACGAGACAAAAAGAGAAGATTGTTAGCGAATGCCAGATGGTAGCAGCCACGATTCCAAATATCTAACACCAATGTTATCATAATGTTAGTCATTAGCTACGTAAATTAAATTAAAGGATACAAATCATAATCCTTAAGTCAGAAAAGTCCAGGCAGACGCAGGAAGTAAAGTTATTGGTAACATTAAAAGCTTTGTAATTTAAAAGTAATTATTTCCCAACAGCACTGGACAATCTCGGGATTGTAAAGCTACAGAAGCGTTTTAATGATAATTACATCATTGAATAATATTTAACAA
The DNA here is from genome assembly GCF_000517525.1 of Limulus polyphemus. Classification (NCBI taxonomy): domain Eukaryota; kingdom Metazoa; phylum Arthropoda; class Merostomata; order Xiphosura; family Limulidae; genus Limulus; species Limulus polyphemus. Next base: position 295,134 of record NW_013666299.1, read on the forward strand.
GAAAACAAACTTCAAACGTAAGAATAACCAAGTACTAATAAAAAACGTAGTTAACTTATTTAAAGAGGAAAACAGGGAGTCTGAACTGAAAGCTGTTTGAAGGAAGGTTTTGGAACAAAAGGAAAATCTGTACCGAAAAATAATATATTTTGAAGCATACTTTATTTGTTATAGAATTGTTGTACATAGTCACTCCAAGATTTGAAATGACAAACTAGAGGGAAGGCAGCTAGTCAACAGCACCAACCGCCAACTCTTGAGCTACTCTTGTTTGATCAAATAGCAAGATCTGACCGTTACTCTTATAATGCATCCACCTTCCCAAGGTGTGGCGAGACGGTCGTGGCTAAGTCGTTAGCGTGTCGAATCGTGAATCCAAGGGTTGACGGTTCGCGCTCCGTTGGCGCAAAATCGTATGTTGCACTTTGGAGCTGTGGGTGGGTTATAACAATCGTGATCACATTCTATTTTCGATTAGAGTAGTCCAAGAGCTGGCGGTGGGTATTTTGAACAAGCTGCCTTCACTCTATTCTTATCAGTTCAAAAACATGGACGGTTGATGTAGATTGTCCTTGTGTAGCTTTGCACGAATACACGAAAAGAAAAAGAGCGTATAAGGAGTTTTGTGGCAATGGGACGTGAACCCTTGGATTCACCGTCTGGGCACGTTAAGTCAGCGGTTCCACTGTATAAAGTTTTCTGAAGAGATATTCATTAGAAAAACTCCAAATCTCTTTAAATTGGTTTTTACAATCATATACATGGCTATTAACATTTAGAGTACTTAAAACGATAGGGCGCATACTGTTGTGTAGGTAGGTCACTATGCCCTTAGCGCAAAACTACACGAGGGCTATCTGCACTAGCCGTCCCTAATTTAGCAGTGTAAGACTAGAGGGAAGGCAGCTAGTCATCACCACCCACCGCCAACTCTTGGGCTACTCTTTTACCAACGAATAGTGGGATTGGCCGCCACATTATAACGCCCCTCACGGCTGAAAGGGCGAGCATGTTTGGTGTGACGGGGATTCGAACCCGCGACCCTCAGATTGCGAGTCGAGCGCCCTAACCACCTGGCCATGCCTTAGCGGTTTGTTACCTAGATTTTGGTGGTCTGTGAAATGAAGAAGATTATGAACCACTGCATTATATAGGCCCCGACCGAACCACTGAGGTATATTTTTGAGTAACTAAAGTTGTCTATTTTTAGCTTCCTCTGCTCCCTGCGAGAATTGAACCCCGGAGTTTAGCGTTAGAAGCCAGTAAACTTACAGCTTATCCAACGAGAGGCCACAGCCAGAAAGAGAAAAGGTATCACATTTATCATAGTGTGATTGATACTAGCAACGGCGAGAAAATAATTAAATAAGTTAAAATGAGTAAGATAAATACCCACACTAGATAAACTTTCCCTGGTTGGTGCCCAGTAGGGTACTATTGACACCTGTTAAAATGGCACACTAAGAATGACACCTGTCATAATAGCTCCAGTAACTACGACAGTCATAAAAATTGCGCTTGTGATCATGAAAAATGTTGGAAAAATTAGGTTTACGCGAAAATAATAGACAAACCGTTTCCTTTTGTTTCCTTCTGTGGTTAGCGTTCCGAATGTAAAACTGTTCCTTCCTGTACCACAGGAAAAACGAAATGACGCTTCACAGTTTGGTACGTTATAAGGGTGACGGTCAAATCCCATTATTTGGTCTTACAGCAGTAGCCGAAATGTTGGCTGTAGGCGGTATTGAATATTTGCCGCCCTTCTAGCCGATAGTAACTTTGTGTGAAATCCAATAGAAAAAACAAACCTTTTGAGGAAAAATGGTGATTTTTTTCTGACTTTACATTGATACTGGTGATTTGTTTCAAGATCCAGTTTCTTTGATTAACTACCTTTCTAATTCCACCAAGAAACGTCTTTTATTGTCATTTGAGCTGCGATGTCGTTATTTGGTTTGGTTTCTTGATGTTAGTTTAGGATAATCTATTATTTCTTCATTATCACTTTAATTAACATTAGTGGTTAGAATGTTTAATACAACTAGTGTTATTTACTTTTACATTCCATTTTAAAAGTTTATACTTTTATTATAGAGATTATTTAGGACTAACCAAAATCTCCTAGGCTGACCAAACCTCGTGAGACATTATTAGGATTATGGCCGAAAATATCGCTACCTACGAGGGTACCCAATTGACAAAACACTGTATTCTAATCTTTATATCTAAGAACGTAAGGAGAGTACACTTAGTTAATTATACTCATTAACAGGTTAAATTTTAGTTTCGCTCTAAGTTGATCGAAAATTAATATTAATTTCGCATTTTATAAAATCTTAACTGAAATTGAATGCTAGATTCAACTCGAAAGGTAGAAACCTTTAAACTCACTTGGAAAATAAATAAAACTACACTAAATACCTGGTTTATTTAGCAGTCGTGTTGAATGTATTCATTAAATTAAATGAAAACTCTGCCTCTAGTACATATTTACTGTGTTCTTATGTCTGCTTAATTATATGTGTACCGGTCAAGAAACATAATTATGTAACAATAAACAAATAACGAGTCAATAAATTTGGGATTATTTACTGTCGCGTGTTCCACACGTTAAGTTGTGCTCCGGCTCATGACGATCAAATGTTAATAGCTTGCTCACCTGGTCCTCCGCGTACGAGTTTAGAAGTGATGAGAAAAGTCGTTGTTTAAAAAAAACAACAAAAAAAAAACAAGCTTGGAAGTAATCGACAAATTCAAACTTAGAAATATGTTACGTTATTTCCATTTTTCCTGGATTCTTCTTGGGGTCTGATGTTGGTTTTGGGTGAAAATGTAACCCCTTGTTATCAATATGCTTGTTGTCAGTAAAACCTAACACGCAGCCATATTTATTAATAGTAGTTTGGCTGTGAACTAACGAGTTCTGGGCAAGGTGATAGGTAGAGGCAATCCAAATCCACAGATAAAAAAATCTCTTGTAAATCACAGAATCTACGGGCTTCCTCAAAAAAAGAAGAATCACAGTTGAGTGTTGAGAAGCAGAAGAAAAGGTACATTTCTCCAATCCTAATTTTTATTAGTACTTGACACGTTTCAACGCCCTCATCCTGGACACTAGCCACATGATGACCAGAAATTTTCGTTTTTGGTGTTTATTTCTTACAAGTGTACCTGCCTTTAAAGCTGTAGTGAACAGTGATTACTAATTTACATTCCTTATTGAATGTTTGTCGTCTATTAATAGTGGAAGTATGTAAACAATAATTGTCTTACAGTTTGAGTAATGCCTGTTTGATAATACGTAAACATCCTGCATGGGAGGAGATTTTCATGTGTTAAACTGATGAAAAAGAAGCTGACAGGATAAATTAAAATAAAAAAAGGAAGGCGGGAGTTTTGTTTAAAAAGGAGCTACTTTGTTAACACTCCGATGCGTTTTTTTCTGCGTCATAAATAAAAGGTTCATTCAATCACTAGAATGGAAACAGCTTGATTTGGCTACAATTAGCCCCTCAGTAGCACAGCGGTATGTCTGCGGACTTACAACGCTAGAAACCGGGTTTCGATACCCGTGGTGGGCAGAGCACAGATATCCCATTGTGTACCTTTGTGCTTAAGTGCAAACAAATAAACTTATAGAGATATTCTTTTTTTTATAAAATTTAAGCCATGTATGTGATAGAAAATAGTTTGACTTTAGAGGATGGTATAATAACAAAAGGCCCAGCATGGCCAGGTGGTTAGAGCGCTCGACTCGCAATCTGAGGGTCGTGGGTTCGAATCCCCGTCACACCAAACATGCTCGCCCTTTCAGCCGTGGGGCGTTATAATGTGACGGTCAATCCCACTATTCGTTGGTAAAAGAGTAGCCCAAGAGTTGGCGGTGGGTGGTGATGACTAGCTACCTTCCCTTTAGTCTTACACTGCTAAATTAGAGACGGTTAGCGCAGATAGCCCTCGTGTAGCTTTGCGCGAAATTCAAAAAACAAACAAACAAACAAACAATAATAATACAATGGTGGTTTATGTATGGTAAGCAGCTAAGATATGGCAAGAAGAATGTGCATGTGATTGGTTGAGAGATTGTGAGCTACGCAGTATAATTTAATATGGAAAGTTAATTTTTGTAATAGTAAACACAAAAACTTAGTAATTTGTGAACTAAATTACTCTTCTTTAATTTATATTATTTACAAATTACATTTCTCTATTTTGTTTCGATTTAATTAACAAAATAAATGCTTGATACATAAAATTAAAAGTATTTTACCCATACATCGTTTGAATAGTTACGTCTACTTCACTGACATTTTTATTAACCAATAAGATTGCAAATAACAAACACATAACACACTATGCAGTTTGTTTTTGTTGAATTTCGCGCATTCCCTGTCTCTGTTTAGTGTATATATATATATATTATTTATTAATTTATTTTGCGAGTGATTATTTTATGATTGTTTAGTAATAAGAGAGTTAGAAGCAATTATTTTAAAGTTTAGTTACATAACTCGGTAAGAGTCGTGCGTTGTGTTTTTAACTTATTGATGTCAAGATTATCGAACGTCGCGTGAAAATTATTGATGTTTAGAATATATTGAGCAGACGATTAAGTAATAAACATATAAATAGTGTGAGATGAGCGGGAAAAGTAGGCAGACAGAGCAGACGAGAAGTAAAGTTAAGTTACGAGAAGGAATTCGGCTAAAGAAAAGTT
>NW_013666299.1:300181-312134 GCF_000517525.1 Limulus polyphemus
ATATATATATATATATATATATTAGAGTGAGACTAACGGTGTTGAAAGAGTTAAAAAGAAGAATTTATTTTGTCAATGAAAGTTCTCAAGTAACTGAACTAGCCTCAGTGGATTTTGACAAATAGACAGATGACTCTCGGAAATACAAAGAGAGAAAAAGGAGCAGACGATTTTAGAAGTATGGGATACAACCGTGGTAACTCGATGATAAAGTAAGTGAACTATACTCAGATAGTTTGGTTATAGTAATAGAAAAAATAGTTCGGCTTGTCAACTGAAATTCTAAAGCAATTGAATAGGCCTAAGTGGCCTATACAGTGTTTATGATATGCCTATAATCTCTATAGTGTTAAGAATTTGTTGTAAATATGTTTGTTTGTAGTTAAGCACAAAGCTACACAACGGGCTATCTGTGCTCTTCCCATTACGGGTATCGAAACCCGGTTTCTAGCGGTGTAAGCCCGCAAACATACCGCTGTGCCATTGGGGGACATACATACGTTTAAATAGTTCCGAACATATATATTATTTTGAAAATAAGTGTAGTGAGTGCTGTTTGTTGATTTTTGAATCAACAAGTCACAGATACATACTGTAGAAGAATCCTTAGCCCAACACACCCATTTTATTCTACATATTTACTAAATGCTACTACTATATATAATATTAAGAACAATAAGCCTCAATTATTTTGACAGTATCGATCTCTCTCTGTTTTCATTTAACGTTTTTAATTACTCTTGTACCAGACCTGAGTTCTTTAATTTTATCGACCTTGTGAATTTATAATATGTTATACTTTTAATATTTACGCTAACAAAGTACTACTTGCGAGGTTTAGTTGGTCAAGGTGAACAATGATCAATGAAAGGTATCTCAATTTTGAACCCAATTTATTTTTAACGGTGTTTAATTCCTCGGTGGTTCAACGGCAAATCTATGGACTTACAACGCTAAAATCCTGGTTTCAATTCCCCCACGTAGACAGCTAATTGTGTAGCTTTGCGCTAACACGAACAAATTGTGTTTGATATCTGTAAGAAACGTTATTATCTTTGTACGTTTTTTTATTAGAACAAATAAACAGGAGCGTGGTTGAACATTAAACGAATACTTCTATTTATAAGACACAAAACAGCAAAAAAACTGGTCGATTTTCTATAAATCGTATTGAAAAGTATAAAAAGGGGAAGGTACATCTTGTATTTATAATACTAAGAAATCTTGTTGTGTTTCAAGGTAAGTGATAATTAGCAAGTAAGAAAGGGTAAGATGTTTATTGTGGCTAACGTGCAACAAATATGTTGTGGCCAACAAGCAATAAATCTGTTGTGGCCAACGTGCAACAAGTGCGTTGTGGCTAATAAGCAACAAATTTGTTGTGGCCAACGTGCAACAAATCTGTTGTGGCCAACGTGCAACAAACATGTTGTGGCCAACGTGCAACAAGTGCGTTGTGGCTAATAAGCAACAAATTTGTTGTGGCCAACGTGCAACAAACATGTTGTGGCCAACGTGCAACAAGTCTGTTGTAGCCAACAAGCAATAAATCTGTTGTGGCCAACGTGAAACAAGTTTATTGTGGCCAACGTGAAACAAGTCTGTTGTGGCTAATAAGCAACAAATCTGTTGTGGCCAACGTGCAACAAGTCTGTTGTAGCGAACAAGCAATATATCTGATGTGGCCAACATGCAACAAGTCTGATGTGGTCATCGTGCAACAAGTCTGATGTGGCCAACATGCAACAAGTTTATTGTAGCCAACAAGCAACAAGTCTGTTGTGGCCAACATGCAACAAGTTTATTGTGACTAGCGTGCAACAAGTGTGTTGTGGCATGTGTTATGAAACAGTGGCCACAGGAATAATGTTGACACGACTTTGTAAGACAATGATCTGTACATTATAATATGAATTACATAATTATAACCATGTTTCGAGAAGAAGGTTGAAATATACTCTGAACAAATTCAAGTATGTACACACACACACACATCTTTTTGTTGTATATCAAGTATCTACAAATCTGTATTATAAATATGTACCACTCGAAAACACTTTGTGCTTCGTATAATTGAACTTTTCTGAGTCGGTCATCTAATTTCTTACGTCAACATTTAAATTTTATTGGATTGTGACCTGTATACATCATATTTAGGTCGTGCGCTTTCGTAACAGAAACACGAGCAGGTCAAAACCTAAACGTGCTCTCTGGCTTTATAAGACCTTGTGACGTCACAAGTTCTTCTCGTGGCCCGGACCTTTTGAGACGTCACAAGTTCTTCCCGTGGCCCGGACTTCAAATGAACGAAGGGAATAATAAAGAAGCAAGTAGGCGCCATAGCGGCGACAACGTGTAAACCTTCAGGTGCGAATTGTTCTTCGGTCTCGACCTGACATTTTTATAACATAACCACAAGGGGCTCTTTACTCACGTGCTTAGTAACCAGCTTCGTGATTAGTCAAAAACTAGCTAATGTCGATCCGCTCGCTTCTCTGTGATGTCATTTTATTACTCAGACATATCAACGTGTACTATTTGAAAATGGCTCTCAGAAAGCTATCAGTTTTAGATTGCCGAACGTGAAACACACGTTATAAATAAAAATATATTCACAAATATAATATGCAAGGATTCTCCTGAAGTATTACACGCAGATACGCAGAAGAGTAGCATAGCGTTCGGTTGTTGATGTTGTTTTCTTAGTACAAAGCTACACAATGGAATATCTGCATTCTGTCTACCGCAGGCAATCGAACCTTGGATTTGTGTGTATTTGTTCGGAACGGTGCTATTTATAAAGCAGCTATATCATTCAGAACAGCAATATTTATAAAACAGCTATACCATTGAGAACAGTGCTATTTATAAAGCATCTATAGCGTTCAGAACAGTGCTATTTATAAAACAGCTATAGCATACGGAACAGTGCTGTTTATAAAGCAACTATAGCGTTCAGAACAGTGCTGTTTATAAAGCAACTATAACATACGGAACAGTGCTGTTTATAAAGCAGCTATATCATTCAGAATAGTGCTGTTTATAAAGCAACTATAGCGTTCAGAACAGTGCTGTTTATAAAGCAACTATAGAATAGGAACAATACTACTTGTAAACTAGATATCAAGATCTTGAAATAAATGCTTACAGACATCAAATGCAGGAACATAGTCAGAAAAGAAGGTTATTGACTTTCCTTGCATTTAAACTAGAAAATTTTTTTTTTTTTTAAGTGTTATAAAATATAGAACTGTCCAAACGAAGAGTTGATACTGACTTACAGATAACTGATTACAATTTGTGAGTTAATTATATGGAGTTTAGTGGTACTAACTTAATTGGGCCAATAACTAATAAGTTAGTTATATATTTGTCCTTTGACATGGCTCTTCATATATAATCTCTAAAAAGGTCAGCTCATGGCATGGTCAGTATGGTTCCTAATAAAGCACATACAGGAGCTGTGATGACGTCAGAACAACCAAGTTCTGGTGATATTAAAACCGTTGTTATGAAACCACTGTTACTCAATCATGTCTATTAGCGAAAGCTATTACGTACAGAGACATAGATGGCTCGTTCATTTACCTAACTGAGAACGTGCGCTTATAATTTGACATTTTTTTGAAATTATCATTTCAGTACAATGATATGACAGTCGTCAACTAATATCAACAGTTAGATGATCTATTAACAAATTTAATCCTACTTTTATTTGAAAGCAAGAGATTTATGGTGGGCATTTCTACCAAATTTTATATTCTGCATGTATTTGTACTTTTGTAAATAGAGCAAAGCTACCAAGGCTAATTCTGATCTACTGACCACCATCTATTCTAAAGAAGTGCCTGTGGCTCTTATAATGCACCCACAGCTTTAAAGAGCGGAGAATATTTTGTGGTAGCACACGGATTCGAACCAGGGGTTTTAAATTATATTACCAAACATAAACCGATGAATGATAAAGAAATATCTGAGTATATGTCATAGTCGACTCTTTACATTGCAAGATAACTTAAATGAGACTCTTAATTAAAATAAAAGATATATGATTAAGGCTACAACACTAAAGCAGCGGCCTTCGTTTAGGCAGATAACACAACACATACTGTTGTTATATGAAATATTAATTAGTTTTTTAATAATAGCCGTTATTTTTGTTAAGCTCACATACTTGTCAAAATGAAACAGTTACAGAAATAAACAAGTTTAGAAATTATCTCCTAAAGTAAACATCAAGTTACACACCCGAATAGTGTAGTTAATTTACAACACGTAGTTGGAAATCTAACAGCTCTGATATTTCATTTTAATGCTTCATTTGCATGTTGCCGCTGTCAACTAAATTTAAAATTAATATTTCTGTTTTCCTAAAATGTTCATGGGACAATAAACTTGACAAAGTAACTATACAGGGCTATGATCGAGTGGGTTTGTTTTAGAAATTTTGGGCAAAGCTATACAAAAGGCGTCCCTAATTTTGAACCAATAGACTAAAGGGAAGGCAGTTAAGTCAACAGCACCCATTGCTGCCAGCTATCGAATAGTGGGATCTGACCATCACCTTTATAACGCAGCCATAGCCCCAAAGCATGGAGCACGATTTCTTTATGTGCAGCGACGGGACGGAAACCTGGATATATAGTATGGGCATACTAACCATTAGTGATACCAGTGGGAAGCATTTGGTAAAGTGTTTAGGTCTTAAGAAATAAAAATTGAAAGTAGCATATATATATATATATATATTCTATAAATATAAATATATGGGTGTATATATACACAAACACACACACATATATATATATAAAACGTATGTTATCATAAACTTGCACGAGACAAATATTTGGACATTTCAGTTTTAAACACCACACAATAACGATTATGTGTTTTCCACATTTCTTATATTTATCTACTTATGAAAGCTCGTATTTCTCTTTTTCAATTTTTATTTGGCTTTATGCCTTTTAACGTTATACTACCAGTGTTCCCCTTCTGTCCATTGAAACAACGTTATACATTCTTAAAAAACAAGTATTAGGGCGTCATTCGGGCAATGGCTTCTGTTTGTAGTATCGTTCAGGCAACTTTGGAACGTTAAGGACTTCGGATGAAACGTTAGAATTGTTAAGGTAATAGTTATGTTGAACGTTAACGCTCAAAACACGTATATACATGCACACACAGTCACGAACAAAATAGCTACGATAAAGTATGTATCATCTGGGTTTATATTAAATAATTAGATAAATGGTAGAACACTGTAATACAAATAAAATGTGCAATCCTCGAGTTGCAATCGTTTCTACTGTTCTGAACAAGAGCATATTTTACTATTTGTTTTCAGGCTTTTTGGTCGGGAGGTTATCTGTATTTTTGCCATGTGTATGCATGTATGTGACTATTTTATTCACGTCGTTGCTGTATCTACAACAGCGATTAATAAAAGATTCGTGTCCTAAACGTCATACCGATACTCAGTCGGGAGAGAATTAACTTAATGACCATCAACTCAGGATGTAGTCGAAGTTTTTTAGAATAAACTAATTGAGTTGAATGAAAGTTATACTTGTGACTGCATATAAAGCGCCATCTATCATCCAGGGAAGTTTTATTACACAAGTCTGAATCCGAGTTATTCACATACGCAGTACTTTATATAACGAATGAAAACTCTGTTCACTGTCAGTTGAAAAACACACGCCAATAACCAGCTTCTATACTTAGTACGTGTACATCTACACTATATATGTTAAATAACTGAATAAATTAAAATCTATTTTAGTTCTCCAGTAGTTTAATTTAAAGAATTATAACATGGCTCTCTCTATACAATGATATTCTGTCTTCTTCCAATCCTTATTTCAATCTATTAAACTAAACTTGGCTTAAGATTGCAACTGTTGATTATATATGTGTTTGTATCAGCAGAACACCTTATCCAGTTTGTACAATACAAGTTAAAGCCTCATTGAGGTTCGTCTGTATCACCGATTACTGATGATAGTTAAAGTCCAAAAAAAACATCAATATCATTCGTCTACTTTCTCATTTCCTTCTCCCTTTTTTCTAATTATTTAATCTACTCTTTCGTTGGTAAAAAACGAAACCAAAACTAAATTACTATAAACGAACTAGAAAACATGATGTTTCACAGAAAAAAGGAGAGAGAGAGAGAATAGTGGGGGGGGGGGACTTGTGAGCAGAACTTAAACATTGAAAGACAGAACATAAAAAAGCAGCGCATAGATGGATGAATAGATGAAGGGTAATTATTGTAATTAACATACCAGTTTCCTGTAGCTTGATGACTTGGATTCAGGATTGGAGAAGGTTGGGAATGGTCGAGAGCTTGCTGGTGAATGCCTGATAACTGGTGACATCTTGTTCTCTACCTCAATAGGAGAGTAATAGTCTTCCAAAATTTTTACTTTCTTGTCAGTAAATACGCTGTACTCACCGTGTTCAGTAACAATACTAAAAAAATCTCAGTTCAGTTGTGGACAATTAGTATTATTTCCAAAGTTATGCTTTAAATACGAAACTTATCAAAGACAGGAAAATCTCCTAAGTTCCAATGCTTGTAAGCATATAAAACTTTAAATATATAGTTGGCGTTTTTTAGTACGAAAAACGTCTTTCTTTGTTATCTCTACGAGTTACTGGCTCTTTGGATTCGAGGATTTTTCATATTGTGATGCAGAGTCCACTGTCATCATACATGTAAAAATTTTTCACCTTTTCACGTGCAAAGATTCTGCTCGGAAACATTGGCTCAGTTGAATTAGCCACCGGTCTGCCTTCTTTGTCCATCTTGTCTAACAAGTTTTTCCACGAGAATACTCCCTTTAGAGATACGCCGCGCAAAGGTCCCACGGTCACAAAATGAAACTCAAACGTCAAAGGGGTGAAGCCCACTCTTCCGATCACAACAACCGCAAGCCGAGTTCCTAGCTTACGTTTTCCTATTCGCCAAGTACACTGGAGAACTCACGTGACTTAAGCTGCTAACAAGTTGTGGCACTAAGAAAATGCCGAAAGATGACGTATGAAGGTAACGTCGATGTTTCGAACCTCACTGTCGCTGCGAGATAAAAAAACAAAACTAAACCAAGGATGATGGAACGTTTTATTGGAAGCCTAGTTTCATTCTTTATACTAATTATATTCTAGGAAAAAAAAACTGCTGTTCGCGTTTATTTTTCATAGAAAAGTTTTACTAGTTTTCAAGGCAGAACTTACGGAGCTTTTGACATGAAAATTATTTTTAGTGTAGCATGTTTTATCATACCAATTAAATTACCCCCTTTGGCTTTATCCATAAATTCTAACATGCTGATGTTTTACAGCAACCCAATACACGTATACAGTACTTGAAGAGCACATACTTTACCCACAAGAAAACAAACGATTTTCAACTTTTAATGCTCTAAGGCAAGTCCAGAACGATGGTTAGAACTGTATATAGAATTAATTGGTATTCAGACGTGCCGTTGCGGTGTTTTTATTTATGGAATTTCCAACAGTTAAAGTAGCTCTTCAGATACAGGAGACTGGAGATTTAATTGGCCGACAGTGTGTACTGATTAAGAGAGAACAGGTGAAAACCGACTGCATGTGGTTGTAGAAGTGTTGACAGGTTTATGACTTGCGTGGGAAAAACAACACCGTTTCTGAAGTTTATGGACAAAAACAAAAACAGTATTCTTCCGTTTATATCACAAACTTTTACTCGTAATTTATACAAAAACCTTTCAAAGTAGAATATAGAGTGTATTTACTACTGTAGAAAGGCAGATTATCTTATATCACAGGACGAACAGTATACTTTCTCCATCGGATTGGACTAGGACTCTATTAAAAGTTGAGATTACAGAAAGTCACAAGAGATTGATAACGTATTCATTATTCTTCTTTATCGGGATTCGGTTCATGTTTTGACCAGTGATGCGCAACCGTTTTATAAAGCGCGCCATCCCTTTCTAAACACGTGTTTGTTGCGCTCCCCCTATAATCTATTTATGTATACACTATACATGTAATTTTCTCATTTTAATTGTTGTTAATATATTATTTAATAGTAGTAATATTTGTACGGTAGTTTTTAAAACTTCTTTATTTTTCAAATTGTACTTTTAGATATAATTTATATGCTCTTTTAGTCATAGTTGCAGCGCCCCCCTCCTCCGACTCTCCACGTCCCTCTTGGGGGGGGGGATCCCACAGGTATGTCCCACGGATCTAGAAAAAGTCCATGACCCACAGGATACATAGAGACAAAAAGTATGCTTTCTAATTTTGACCAGTTTGTAGAAAGTAAATAGAGCTCTAGTTTATATTTCATGGGAAAGTCAATTTCAACGTTGCTACAAACAATTCAATGAAAACTAATAAAATAGAGTCTAAATATTTGGTTATCAGGAATATGGCAACATCTTAAAATACTGGTTTCAGGTATAATTTTTTTTTATATATATTCAAACTTTAAAATTTAAGAAGAGTAGTGTCACTGAACTATTGTTTCAGAAGGTATGTTGATCTTTCATAACATGTACTAAAGATGATGGACAAGAGTCCACTTTGTAATTTTTAAACATTATTGTTTGTAATTAGTAGCGTATTTTTGAAATAAGAATATATCATAAACGGTTTTCAGGAACTTGTGCCCCCCCCCCCTCAGTGGCACAGCTGTATGTCTACGGACTTACAACGCTAGAAACCAGGTTTCGATACCCATGGTGGGCAGAGCACAGATAGCCCATTGTGTAGCTTTGTGCATAACTACCTAACAAACAAACAGGAATTTGTGCACATTTTAGTAGTTTTGTTTCTAAGACAATTTACAGGATTGTAGAAATGTATTCTAATTTGCACAACGAACTGATTGTTTTGACGCAAAACTACACAATAGGCTATCTGCGCTCTGTCTACCATAAGGAATCTAATCTCGGATTTTAGCGCTGTAAGTCCGTAAACTTAGCGCTGACTCACTGGGGGAGTTGCATGATGAAATAAACTGTATTAATAATTTTCTCAAACGTAATGCGTTTGATAGTACTCTTATAAGCTATATGTGTAAAATTTTAATTTAGATGTTATCTAGAGGGAGTTGCAGGTCGTAATGATGACGTTAAGTTAGGCCTAGAAAGTTCTAAGAATTTGGTGTCAGGTTTTCAGGTACATTCGAGGGTAGATTAAAATTACGGTACGGGGTCAGTGAAGCAGCGGGTATATACGTAGATAAAGTATAGTTAAAAAGTTAGTTGAGAAAAGTGAGTTATTTCAAGATGATGGAGTAGAGCGAATCAGTATCTTTCTCATTATTTCGTTTCACCTGCAAGTGTTCAAGCTTTTCAAAACGTCAAGGATGAAATAAACTAATCCGATATCGTTTACGTGGACTAGACTTTGAATTATTTTCAACAGATAATTTAAAAGAATCCGCTAATGAAAGAGCAACATTACAACAGTACTTTTAAGAATATTTACAGAATCATAATTTAATAAAACATGAATTGGTTGTTTGACTGTTTGTTTTAGAGCAAAGCCACATTAGACTATCTACTGTGTTCACTGTAGGGGATCGAATTCAGGATGTTAGCGTTGTAAATCCATAAACTTATAAACTTACCCCTGCCCAACCGGGCAACATTTCATAACATAAAGGTAAGAGGTAATTTGTTATCTACGAACTTGTAGGAACATGTCCGAACTTGTATGTCTTCTTGGTAAAGATGAACATGTCCCAAATTGTATGTCTTCTTGGTAAAGATGAACATGTCCGAACTTGTAGGAACATGTCCGAACTTGTATGTCTTCTTGGTAAAGATGAACATGTCTGAACTTGTAGGAACATGTCCCAACTTGTATGTCTTCTTGGTAAAGATGAACATGTCCCAAATTGTATGCCTTCTTGGTAAAGATGAACATGTCCGAACTTGTAGGAACATGTCCCAACTTGTATGTCTTCTTGGTAAAGATGAACATGTCTGAACTTGTAGGAACATGTCCCAACTTGTATGTCTTCTTGGTAAAGATGAACATGTCCGAACTTGTAGGAACATGTCCCAACTTGTATGTCTTCTTGGTAAAGATGAACATGTCCCAACTTGTAGGAACAAATATACATAAATCTATAAATACGTAGTTCAGAAAACTACTTTGTTAGGTTGAAAAACAACAACACCTTATTAAGTACAGACCTTTTTTACTTCTGAAGAACAACACCAGTGAAGTGTTCGAAAGAGCTTGAGTTTATGGGTCTTTTGAAACCTATTATTCAGTACTTGTAGGTAATAACAACTATCTCTTTATAAATGCTATTCCGATGGATATATGGTACAAAGTTTAATACACTTTGGCAATTTTCACTACATACTGGTTTGTAGAAAATAACTTTTTCCAGTTTTTAATAATACCTTTTTATCCAACTTTTACGTAAAACATTGAACAGTCTTAGACTGAGGTATATACGAGGAATCTTCGGGAGATCGTTACTTTGTAAACTGTGGGCTTGTGTGTTCAAATTTAGTATGACCCAGTCTTCTGAGGTTAGGTAACTACACTTAATTGTTTGACGTTAACCATCAATGACATACGTTTCATCATTCTCCAGATATCAGTACCTTGCCATCCCCATAGGAACTGCCTCTGAAGGAAACTACGTTTCATCATTCACTGGACCTTGCCATCCCGACAGGAACTGCCTCTGAAGGAAAACTACGTTTCATCATTCACTGAACCTTGCCATCCCCATAGGAACTGCCTCTGAAGGGAAACTACGTTTCATCATTCACTGGACCTTGCCATCCCCTACAGGAACTGCCTCTGAAGGGAAACTACGTTTCATCATTCACTGGACCTTGCCATCCCCTACAGGAACTGTCTCTGAAGGAAACTACGTTTCATCATTCACTGGTACCTTGCCATCCCCTACAGGAACTGCCTCAGGCTCAGCGACCCATTGTCGATACTCATGATAAAAATTACGAAACTTTTATCTTTTTATCGACTATTATAAAGTTCATTAATCATTGTAGGATTATTTTCATGGAAAATTGGCATACCACAATACTACACAAAATACACATCTAATACAACAGGGGGTATCTAGAACAAACAATACTACACAAAATTCACATCTAATACAACGGGAGATATCTGGAACAAACAATACTATACAAAACATACATTAATACAACACGGGGTATCTAGAACAAACAATACTACACAAAATATACATCTAATACAACACGGGGTATCTAGAACAAACAATATTACACAAAATACACATCTAATACAACACGGGGTATCTAGAACAAACAATATTACACAAAATACACATCTAAAACAACAGATAGTATCTAGAACAAACAATACTACACAAAATACACATCTAATACAACAGGTAGTATCTAGGACAAACAATACTACACAAAATACACATCTGATACAACAGGTAGTAATTAGAACAAACAATACTACACAAAATACACATCTAATACAACAGGTAGTATCTAGAACAAACAATATTACACAAAATACACATCTAATACAACACGGGGTATCTAGAACAAACAATATTACACAAAATATACATCTAATACAACACGGGGTATCTAGAACAAACAATACTCCATAAAATATACATCTAATAAAACAGGTAGTATCTAGAACAAACAATACTACAAAAAATACACATCTAATACAACAGGGGGTATCTGGAACAAACAATATTACACAAAATATACATTAATACAACAGGGGATATCTAGAACAAACAATACTCCATGAAATATACATCTAATACAACAGGTAGTATCTAGAACAAACAATACTACACAAAATACACATCTAATACAACAGGTAGTATCTAGAACAAATAATACTACAAAATACACATCTAATACAACAGAGGGTATCTGGAACAAACAATATTACACAAAATATACAT
>NW_013666299.1:312227-320481 GCF_000517525.1 Limulus polyphemus
ACAACAGGTAGTATCTAGAACAAACAATACTACACAAAATACACATCTAATACAACAGGGGGTATCTGGAACAAACAATATTACACAAATATACAGTTAATACAACAGGTAGTATCTAGAACAAACAATACTACACAAAATACACATCTAATACAACAGGGGTATCTGGAACAAACAATATTACACAAAATACACATTTAATACAACAGGGGATATCTGGAACAAACAATACTACACAAAATACACATCTAATACAACAGGGGGTATCTGGAACAAACAATATTACACAAAATATACATTAATACAACAGGGGTATATGGAACAAACAATACTACACAAAATACACATCTAATACAACAGGGGGTATCTAGAACAAACAATACTACACAAAATACACATCTAATACAACAGGTAGTATCTAGAACAAACAATACTACACAAAATACACATCTAATACAACAGGGGTATCTGGAACAAACAATATTACACAAAATACACATTTAATACAACAGGGGTATCTGGAACAAACAATACTACACAAAATACTGATCTAATACAACAGGGGGTATCTATAACAAACAATACTACACAGAATACTGATCTAATACAAAAGGGGGTATCTGGAACAAACACACAGTCGTTAACAACTTTAAGTTGAAGACAGATGTGTGGAAAGTGAATACAAATTTACATAAAATTAGATGATTAATAGTTAATACACAAAAAAAATAAGGCATATTTGTAAAAATAGAAAGAAAAAATTCTAGACAACGTGAATTTATTATCATATTTCAAAGAACGTTTATGAATAATAGATATATTATATGTTGTTTAATCGTTAATTTTTGTAATGCTCCCTAGGATATATTTAAATCTTGACTTATTAGTTCAGAGAAAGTGGCCTATAAACCTATATCCGGTTTGGCCTCTTTTTTTTAACTTAATTTGTCTCAGGTTATCTTGATTGTAAATAACATCGTTCTTGGTTGGAGATGCAGGTTCTACTCCTGACTTAGTTGTGCGGTTTAAGGGTTCAAAATGGTGTATTATTTAGAATTACTTCAGAAAAGTGAAGTAATTTACACACTAACAATAAAATACAACAGAAATAAAATAAATAAATGAGTAAAAAACTGTTCTTAAACTAGTAAACATTTTGGCTTACTGTTGGCTACATATTTTTTGAAATACTACTACAAGTCAGTTCTATATTAATCGGTCTACCAGGACCCCAAATCCTAGTTTTTAGCCCAAACAACTTATATTTTTTGTAAGATATTTATAGCTCACAGTGATGAAGCCATAAACACTATGCAATAATTACCTTTGCATTTGAAATTTTACTTTCAAACTAATGTTGATGTTTGTGGATACATACACCCGTTTATTTAGAATAGATTATATTTATTCACTTGTCTCACTTGTTGTCCAACTTCATCTTGATATTCTGCACAACATATCGGGTATCCGTGTTTTGGAGATACTTTATTTCCTTCTGGCGGATATCAAAGTATCTGAATACCATATGTATCTATATAAATATAATAGTACCGTCTGTTGTATGTCCATGTAACTACTTCGCAGGATGTGGATTGATCTTCACCCAAATTGGTATGGAGGTTCATTAGGTCCATGGGGGGTACATAAAAATTTTCAGTTTTGCGATTTTTATGGGCGTTTTTTTTTGCATTTTTTACTACTACTTCGCTCCCTGTAGATGGATCATCACCAAATTTGACATGAAGGTTTGTTAGGTCCACGCGGAGATGCATGCAAATTTGCGTTTTCACATTTTATGTTTTGCAGTTTTTATGGACATTTTTGCGTTTCTTACAATTACATATAGGGAAGCAACTTTTCATGTCCTAAGATAACCTTTCATTAATCGTGAATACTTACATAACTTCCGTCCAGGGGACGGTTACTTCAACTAGTACGAAACAGTTAAGTAAACACAATAATTCCACATGGAGCCTTACAGAACCCAAACCTGATATATACGCTATAAAGAAATCACTCTGGTTCTTAAGGATGGAACTTGTAGAAAGAATGTTCCTTACTTTGAAATTTTTTATTTAAAGTGCTTTAAAGTGCCATATAGTTAAACAAAACTTTTCTAACCATAAAAACAGAGAGAAATGCAGCTATAAGTTGTAGCCTATTTGATTAAAGAAAGTTGGCTGATGAATCGATCGTCATTCATTTTGTGCTAAGAAATTAGGCTTAACACATCGCAATAATTCAGAAGAAATGTTTTCTACAAGAACAAAAATTCAGAATCATACTACTGTGATTACAGATATCTAGTTGATAATTAAAAGCAGTTTATATTCAAACAAAGCATATTAGCTTTTAATTTTAGGATAAACTATTTCCCGCCACCAGGTTATAGACCTTAATGTTGCTCCATAAGTCGAAATTTGTGAGGCTTCTGACTAATAACTGAGGTTTTCCTAACGTTTTAGTTAAACCAACTTCGATTCAGCAGTTTTACAAGCTGAACTGTGCGTAGCCTAGTGGTCAGCGTGCCTGGACTGTAACTCAGAAGATTCATAATTCGCGACCCTTTGCCACAAAAACGCCCTTCGCACTTTAGCGTCGTGGGTGTGCTATAAAAATGGTCAAATTGCACTATTCAGTTGGACAAGAGTAGCCTTAGATTTGGCCGAAAAGGATCTTGGTTATAAAATAATAATTCATTGGAATATCTAAAGAAAAAAAAATGAATTTGAGAAAGATAATCCGCTGAAAAATACGTGACAGGGTCAACTAACATTATAATAACATTTTACAGCTAGACTACTCTGTATGGTTATAAAATTTTTGTTTAGAAGTTTTGCGCAAAGTTATACACAAAAGCTATCTGCATCTAGCCGTCCCTAATTTTAAGCTGATAAAACTTCATAATTTGTTTTATGTAAATCCGTGTAACGTTTACTTTTATTTTCATTGATTATTTGAACATTTTTTGACTATATGTATTTGTGAATTTAAGAATTTCTATTTCGAACTGCTATATTCCGCCCTCTCTAATTTTGAATTAGTGACTATAGGGAAGATAGCTGGCTGCGAAAAGTCAACACCAACTCTTGGGATCCTCTTTTACTAAAGAAAAGTGGGATTTATCATCACATTACAACGTCCTACCGTTTGGCCCTCCAGTGGCACAGCGGTATGTCTGCGGATTTACAACATTAGAAACCGGGTTTCGATACCCGTGGTGGACAGACACAGATAGCCTGTTGTGTAGTTTGTGCTCAACTTCAAACAAACAAACAAACTTACAGTTTGAAAATTGAAGTAATTGTTTACTGCTTTCAAAACAACTTGCATTTGACCAGAGCAAAATACACTGTGTTATCAGTAGTAATTTTTATTAGGTTTTTGTTTGTTTGTTGCTAAGCCCAAACTACACACAGCTTTGCCCATAGCTTTGTTTGTTTGTTTGTAATCAAGCACAAAGCTACACAATGAGATATCTATACTCTGCCCATCACAGATATCGAAACCCGATTTCTAGCGTTGTAAGTCCACAGACATACCGCTGTGCCACTGGGGGGCTTTGCCCACAGCTGGTATCTGAACCATATTTTTAGATTATAAGCACTGAGACTTACCGTCGAGCCACCTGGGGGCTTTCTTTAGATTTTATACCAAAATGCAATAATTTTTTTATGTTATTATGAGGCAAGGCACACAAATAATAATAATAAAAAACACATGATGAAGTTGAAATTAACCGTAATCAGTTCTTTTTTCAATATAATACTTTAAAAGTTATGGTATAAACGCCGAAAACTGGAGTATCATTAGGAACTAATAAGCCTACACTTTGTGATACAAATCAGGTAAACTACAGATATTTTTTAATTTTCTTCTTAATTTGTCCATTTCGGATATAAAATCAGAGTCATGTAAAGATAACATTTCATACCTTCTCCCACCTCAATGTACTACCCAAAATGCCTTCCGTTCAGTACCAGAACTCTCCATATGAGCTGGATAATGAGAAAAACCAAGGTGACCATAAATGTCAGGTGTTCAAACCGGGATATGCCAGCTCAGTCTAGGCCTAATAGTCTAATATTCAATGTAAGTAGCGGCAAAGTCTAAGGGCATCACTTCCCTCAATGACCATGTGACTGATGATGTCAATGCAACAAGCTAGCAGGATGTCATTTATATTGTTCACAAAAAAAATAAAATCGCATTTAATATTGATGTTGTGACAATTTCTGTTTTCCTTTCTCTAGTTGCTATAATAATGGCCAAAAACAGATTAGTTTTCTTTAAAAACTTAAAATTTTCGGCAAATATGGAATCACCTAGCAAGAAATAAAAATAAAACAAAAATGAAATGATAAGGTAAGTTAAAGCCGGGACATTTGTTACGTTCCGAAAGATATTTTTGAGACACTGGGACAAAGAGATCCATACCGGGATGTATGGTCACCAAGAGGTAAGCAAATCTCTTAACACTACTTACATATCCCACATAATACTTTAAAAGTTACGGTTTATACACCGAAGGGTGCCGTAGCATTAGAAACCAATAGGCCTAAAATTTGTGATATAAATCACGTAAACTGCATATAGTTTTTCCACGTTCCTCTTAAATCCACTAATACAATGATCTTGCCTTTCAAATTTGCAGTTGACTTCAAATAAGTTTTGATTAAAAACAAAACGTGTTTGACGTGAAATGAAATATGGAAAAAACCTTATGATGATAATAAGTTAGTGGTCGAAACGTCGTTTATTTGCTTATTAGTTCTTAATTATCTATATATAAAACTCAAAATCTCTGTTTGTTTGTCCGCCGCTTTCACAGCGCAGGTCACAATTCCCACACGTGAATTGTTTGTTTTGGAATTTCGCGCAAAGCTACACGAGGGCTATCTGCGCTAGCCGTCCCTAATTTAGCAGTGTAAGACTAGAGGGAAGGCAGCTAGTCATCACCACCCACCGCCAACTCTTGGGCTACTCTTTTACCAACGAATAGTGGGATTGACCGTCACATTATAATACACGTATGAGTACCCGTTCTGGGGAACGGGATAAGCCTAGCTCTATTCTCCCCGTCCCCCGTCATCCTTCCTAAAATATAAAATTTAAAACGTAAATATGTATATAATATTATGTTGAATTTGCTTTGATGTAAATTTAATATTTTTGTATGAATGTGATATCGTATTCACATTATGACATTGATGTATGAAGTATACTACAAACAAAATGCAATATTGTAGTTTATAATGTATCAAAAGAAAAAAATCCACTTCCAAGTATTGAACCACCCCGAGTAAAAAAAGTAGAAAAAAAATACATTCGCTGACTTGACTTTAATCTCATTTTACATAATAAGTATTATAATGTAAGCCTTACTCTTTTCACGTAGCCTATTTTATAGTAGACAGCATTATTTTATAGGCTAGGCCTACTGTTTGCATTTGCACATACAACATTCTAATTCTGCATTCATTTCTTTTGTGTGTGCTGTTAAATATATGATGTATTAGTAGATGTATAATTAATAATCTATAACTAAATAGGCCTATAATGCTATATTCTAAATTAAATGTTAACTCAAACTTACCAAAAATTGTCTAGTCTGCGTAGAATTTATTCGTGTAATGTATATCTTAAATATAAAATTACCGGTTGGGCTAGCAGACGATAATTGTCATTTTGCGCATCTCATACGTGTACTGTATGCTATAAGATAATTTAAATATTATCCATAAGGGCCAAATTATCCTTACCAGTGGAAAAAACAACAACAACAAAAAAAACATCGTTCATAAGGAAGTCCTGATTTAAAACAGGTTAGTAGTTTATTTTCAAAAATCAAACCTAAAGTTGTTTTTTTTTTTCCATAAATTCACAAAATATTTTTCACGTAATGAAATATGGAACAGGGAAACAGGGAGAAGTAGTTTTTTTATTTCGAAAACCCGGGCAACGTCGGGTAACGCTGCTAGTTCCAAATAAAGTGACTTTTATTAAAACTTAAGAAACACTCGGTTACAATCATTAGGTATTAACATATTATAAGCAACATCCGAGTAATATCAGGCCTAAGTATAGTAAACCTAAAACTAACACTTATAAATAGAAACTTTCAATAGCCATATATATAATAAATTAAGAAAATACGAACATCAAAAAGTCAAATAATGTTTGGTATTCGGAAACTGCTGGATGGATACCATTTTCCGAAATTGTACGGAGTTACTGTTAAAAAACTCCTTTTTTTTTCTGATTTCGCGGACATGCGAAACCCGTAAAGTAACCCCTTTTTTGAACAATTTAGAACCCTATACAGTGAGCCTCAATGGAATTAGTTAGATGTCGTGTAAACAAACATGTTGTTTGTTGGCAGTCAAATAATCCCCAGTGCTTAAATGCGGGAGGAGCAAAACAGAACCCGAGCTTTTAAAAAATCTGTGTAGAATCACACATCCGGTAATTAGTGCCATTGTATGAGTAATATACACCGTAACTCAACTTAACAATCGTGTGATTTTTGTCCTTTAGAACAGCGTTTCTCAAACTGGTGTCTCGGCGATAAGGAATATTTTACAACATACACATTAATTTGCTATCACTTTGTATGTGCATGTATGGGGTAATCACAAGCCTGAAATATTTTCAAGGGGGTAGAAAAAAGTTAGGAGAATTCCTGCTTTATAGTTTAGAAAAACATATCTGTCACACTCTCATTCGTGTAACGAGCTACTCTCGCCAACAACAACAACAGCAACAAAAACAAGACACACACACACACACACAAATGATAATTACATGTCAAAAACTAAATGCTCATATTGTATAAAGTATCTGTGCGCATGCGTTGCAGTAAAGCTAAACTTTAATCTACGTCATTCTACGATATTATCCGTGCCTAAATGCTATTGCAACAGGGCTGGCAATAGGGGGAGGGGAGGGGGAGGCGAAACTAACCCACTCAATTTAGATCCAGTGCTCAAACATTTGCCATTGATTTCTGTATTAATTCGGAATCTTAAAATTAAAATGACAATAATGAAAAAAGTTTCGTTATTTCGGTAAAATTTCTGGGGTTGAACACGTGTACTAATTAGTACCGGTAATGCCTCCCGTTAGCAGACCCATTTTCTAACACTGAGCTTCTTTACTACTACATTACTGTAGGTAATATTTAAGATTTCTGGATATTATCTTTCTGTTTAGTGTTATTTGCCCTACAGATAATTTATTTATTTATTCATTCATGAAAGTAAAAGCAACTGCTAATTCATAGTTGATTTTGTAACTAATAGGGGAAAAATCATATTATTTATGTATAAAATTTACATGTGCAAGATTATCCAGTCAGTTGAAAGTAAGCCATATATTTATACTAGCTTCTTTACGGTAATTACTGTGTCAGTATCTTGTTTATTTTACTCTGTAGAGGGCTTGCTTCGCATGACTGTATTCATTTTAATTAAGTTGCTCAGACGTAAAGGTGCCAATCAGTTAATAATAATTCAAAAGGAGAAGAAGAAAAAAATTCCTGGGAAGAAATGTAATGTGATAATTCGTGTTACGTGGACGTTTTCTGATATTGTCATGGGATTTATTTATTTTCCTATTTATTGTAGCTACAGTAAGGTGTAAAAGTAATGAATACGAATTAATTGACTTGGATTACTTTAGCCAAAATAGTCTCCATCATCCTAAACAAGTGTGTATATTTCCATAGTGCACATGCTGCCGCCGGGCCTAAGGAGAGCACAGAAAAACATAAAAAACAACAACAAAAACACATAGCTTTTACGATTTGGGAAACAGTAATTCGTCTTTTGTATATCATATATTCTCTCTACTAAATTACTTTTAAAAGTTAGGGTAAAACATAAATAGTTTTATGTTATGTGTTTATTGCACAAAAATTAAGTTGTCTCGCACATACACATAGTAATTTTTTGAGCACCTCCCATAACTTTTGACAAAATGACTTGCAATTTTATGTGTAGGCTTTTAACCGCCACAGATTAGAACATTAAAGAATAATAAACAGAAATCTAAATTCGAATTCTAGAATTTTCAATTGTATTCTTCCTAGGAGGACGAAAAGGGGGTTTTAGGGGCTTTCAGGATGGAATCCATGGAATTATAGGAAAATTGAAACGGACGTGTGAGGGATTGTTCAAAGTAGGTGTCTACGTTTATATTTTAGTAATTTTCATACTGGGTCCACAGACTGATGATTTAATCTTAGGGGGGGGGG